>NC_137791.1:134099612-134289837 GCF_963383645.1 Muscardinus avellanarius | reverse complement strand
GGGAGAGAGAAAGGCAACAGGTGGGGTGGGATTTTGAGATATTGACCTATATTGTTTTCCTCAATAATCCTTTTCTCTCCCCA
Organism: Muscardinus avellanarius; assembly: GCF_963383645.1. Lineage (NCBI taxonomy): Eukaryota > Metazoa > Chordata > Mammalia > Rodentia > Gliridae > Muscardinus > Muscardinus avellanarius. The sequence continues at coordinate 134,289,754 of NC_137791.1, read as the reverse complement.
TCCCTGCAAGAAGCTGCCAGGTATCACATCTGGAAGTGCTCCAGTTATGACAGAGAACCCCCCAGGGCTGATCTCACATGACAGATTCCTCCAGAATCCCTGGGCTTTGGAGATTCTGCCAAGCAGCTCTTGCTGACGCCCACCTTCTAGTCTGGATGCCTCTCTCCAGCTCCTCCAGCTGTGACGCAAGATGTAGAGGTAGCCAGCGCAGGCGTGCACACCCAGCAGCCTGACACAGGCCACGACGCCCCTAAGCTCAGGGCTGTGCTCAACATTCTCCATCAGCGGCCCAGCTCCACTCCCCAAATCAACACCCCAGCAAGAAGCCTTTTCTCTTTCTTTCTTTCTTTCTTTCTTTCTTTCTTTCTTTCTTTCTTTCTTTCTTTCTCTTTCTTTCTTTCTTTCTTTTTCTCTCTCTCTTTCCTTCCTTCCTTCCTCCTCCCTTCCCCTTCCTTCCTTCTTTCTTTCTTCCTTCCTTCTTTCTTTCTTTCTTTCTTTCTTTCTTCTTTCTTTCATTCTCTCTTTCTTTCTCTCTCTCTTTCCTTCCTTCCTTCCTCCTCCCTCCCTTCCTTCTTCCTTCCCCTTCCTTCCTCCTTTCTTTCTTTCTTCCATCCTTTCTTCTTTCTTTCTTTCTTTCTTTCTTTCTTTCTTTCTCTCTCTCTTTCTTTCTTTCTTCCTTGTGGTACTGGGGATGGAACCTAGAGGCCTTCTACCTCTACGCTATACTCCCAGACCTATTTTATATTTTATTTGGAAACAGGGTCTCACTAAGGTGCTGAGAGCCTCACTAAGTAGCTAAGGCTGGCTTCGAACCTGCGTGATCCTCCTGTCTCTTTCTTCCAAGTACTGGGATTACAAGTGTTCACCACCACGCCCGGCAGCAAGAAGCCTTTTCTGGCCCTTCCAGATCGTGTGCTGCGGGTGTCCATCCTGCGATGTCCACAGCCCCTGCGCCCACCTCCTGTAGCACAGGACATTCCCCCTACACCGCAGATATGTCCGGGTTGCCTGGGACAGGCTTAAGGATGCAGACACTAGAAACCGGCTGCCTGGGTCAGGACCTGACTTCCTACCTAAGCAGAGTGCTTTGACCTTTCCACGCCCCAGTAGTAAATGGGGAACACAGAGGGTGGCCCTCCCTCCTGGACCCTGTTAGGATTATATGGGTTAATACACATAAAGCTCATAGAACAGTGCTCAGCATGTGCCCATTCAAGGGCTCATTATTATTTATGAAACCGTACCCCCCACACTAATACCGTCTTTATCCCCACTGCCCAGCAGCACCGTGATTGGGACTTTGTAGGCGCTCAATAAATATTTGTCGAGTTGAATTATCCCTGCAAAATGGAAACAGAACTTGGCGCCCAAAGAGAGTGATCGCTCACATAACATATCAGGCGGCCTTACCAGGGTGAGCCGTGCCAAATATTGAACATTCTTTATTATGGCGAGGGCAGCAATGTTCATTAAAGGGGAGCGCAGTTTCATTAGAAACCCTTATTTTCTGAATTTTATAACTCAGCCACAAAAATTCACTCCAGGCAAAACGCTAACTTATGTCTGGAAGTAAATGGGTTTATTTTATAAATTTTTATGCATTTTCCACACATAAACAAAATGGCCAGATAAGCCAGTCGTTAATGGAAGGATTGCAAGAGGAAAACTTGATATCCTGGTATAGGAGACATAAAGACTCAGGAGTGTGCTGGGGGTGGGCTGGAGGCTGCTGGGTGGAGGTGGGAGGGTGGGGGAGAGCGTGCTTGGCCGGGAGGTGATTCTCGATGTCTTCTCTCTGATCCCTTCAAGTTATCCACCATCATAACTACCAGTTAAGTGCTAAGAAGGTAGAAAGGAGGCAGAAAGGAAGGAAAGGTAAAATACAAGGTTAATAGAAGAACCTGGAGCTTCAAGAAGCACTTCAGCCTCTACGCCACAAACAAGTTCTCTTTCCCAAAGCCAGACCCTCTCAAATTTCTGATCCCAGAGTTAACTAAAAGAAACAATAATTGCCCTGTGCATTGATAACAAGCCAGGTATGATATTTTGAGAAACCTCTAATTTGGGACACTCCAGCTTATCTGTCAATCAGCTAATGAGGACACCAATCAACCCGAGGACCCTAAGGCTGACCACCAGGTCTGGTAGCCTTACCAGACCACCAGAAAATGCCTTGGGAACCGAGCTCTTCCTCACACACGTCCTCCACCCGCCCCTCATGAAAGGCCCCCTAAGGACAGAGTCGTGCACTCCCCCAAATGCCTTCTTCATCTCGAGGTGGCCCGCATTCTCTCTTGAATGTGTATTTCTTCCCTTTTCTCTAAATAAACCTCTGTCCGTGTCTCTGACTGGTGCGTGCTGGATTTCTCTTCTGTCTCGTTAGCCCAGGACCCCACAGACCCTGAGTTCCTGAGCTGAGGACCCGAAAGCGGCTCTTTCGAGGGCTTCTCCAGGGTGATTGCTGTTCTAAGGGTTTATGGGTTTTGTTTTATCTTATTTATTTTTATGGGACTGTAGATTGGTCCCAGGGGCATTTTACCTCTGAACTATACCCCATCCCTTTTCATTTTTTTTCTTTTGAAACAAGGTCTTGCTAGGTTGTTGAGAATCTCTTTTGCTGTGTTGCTGAGCTGGCCCCAACCTACCATCCTCCTGTCTCAGTCTCCCAAGTACTGGGATTATAGAATATGCTGCCATACCCGGCATATGTATTTTAATTAATTCCCCAAATTCCATCTGTCCTAAAGAATGGCTGTAGTGAGCTTAATAAAAATGATGGGGTCCTCCCTCAAAAACTGTATGTCTACTAGGACCTCAGAATGTGTTCTTATTTGGAAATGGGGTGCTGGGGAAGATTCAGTTAACACTTCATCAGGGTAGACCCTAGATTCAATGACTGCTGTGTTTATTAACCAAGGACAGGGAGATTTGGACACAGAGACACACAAAGAGAAGAAAGCCACGTGCCCACAGAGGCAGACTGGCTGACGCAGCTGCTTGCCAAGGATGCCAGCACCCACCACACCAGGAAGACCCTTCTCTGGAGCCTGCAGAGGAGCCGGCCCTGCTGACGTCTCCACTGTGAATTTCTATCCTCCAGAGCTGTGGGAGAATGTGTCTCTGCTATGCTGAGCCCCTGGTTTATGGTCAGTTGTTGCAGCAGCTACAGAGAATGAACTCAATTACACACACACACACATACACATTATATGTGTATTACACATTATACACATTATAATATATTATTACATTAATATTATTGTATTAAGAATATATTATATTAATACACTAATATAATAAATAACACAGCTCATTTTATCATAAAGTGGTGAAGATCTCATGCAATTTATTGAATACTCATATCTTCAAAATGCTGGCAAGAAGGGACACTAGAGTGTTCACCCCGTCCCTGACCAGCGTCGGGAGGGAAGGCCTGGCCAGGCATCGTGGCACATGTTTTTCATGCTGGTGCTTAGGAGGCTGAGACAGGAGGATCGAGGCCAGCAACTTAGCAAGAGGGAGGGTTTTCTGTACATCACTAGCCTGGGAAGAGATCCATCTCCCAAATTTGAAGCATGGCTCATACTGAATGCAGATTGCTTTGTGCTATCCTAGGTGGAGACATAAGCTGGGGAGCACTGTGCAAGAGTTATGGGATGGACTTGGAACGTACCCCCAAAGCTCATGGCTTAGGCCTCAGAGGTGGGCAGTGATTGGATCATGAGGGCGCTGAGCTCATCCATGGTTAAGCCACTGATGGAGTCATACTTAATAGGCTAGTGGGAGGAAGATTTTAGAAGACGCCCTGATTGAAGGAAGTAGGTCACGGGGGTGTGCCTTGAAAGGCATATCTTGTCCTCCACCTCTCCCCTTCTCTCCCCTCCTCTCCTCTCCTCTTCTATTTCTCTCTCTGAAACAGGCTCCCCTTCCCCCATCCCAGATCCTCATTCTGAGAATGCAGCTGTGCCAGCGGTGTTAGAAACGGATGCACCAAGGACAGCGTCGTGCCTGCTCCTGTCCTGCCGGCTCTCTGTCTAGGCACAGACCTGGCTTTGCACTGTATCGTACACAGGGACCTCCAGAAACGGAAAGCAAGGCAGGAAAAGTGTCCAGGAACAAACCACAAGCCACTCACCAGAGCTGGGGCTGCCTCCGCAGACTCTGGGCTTTGCTGAAGGACTTCCAGCAGCAAAGTGGGCTGGCAATTTTAGCAGTCATCTCGGACAGCCGACAAATGAAGTTATGGGGAAGGGCATGAAGAGAGAGGGTCGGGGGGATGTTGGAGCAAGACTGATGGGACTTGTCGGCCCCAGCAGTGTCCAGGCGGTGACGCTGGCAGAAGCGTGTGGACTTGGGAGACATGGCGCGGTGATGGTGACAAGACACCCTCAGCAGGGGACAGGGGCACCGCTGTCACAGAGGGAGAGCTGCCATAAGTGTGAGGGGCCTAGGAAACTTCCAAGAGGTGAAGCATCAAAGATGATGGGATTGGAGCCAGGCGTGGTGGTGCACGCTTTTAATCCCAGCATTCGGGAGGCTGAGATGGGAGGATCGTAGTTCGCGGACAGCCTCAGCTACTACTTAGTGAGGCCCTCTGCAACTCAGTGAGACCCTGTTTCAAATAAAGAATAAAAAATAGGGCTGGGAGTGTAGCTCAGAGGTAGAATGCCCCTGAGTTCCATCAGCATTACCCAAAAAAAAAAAAAAAAAGATAATGGGATTGGTAGGTCTGATTCTCTACCAAGAGACGAGGGACAGACACAGTAAAGTGGAAACGTGTGGAAATGAACTCAAAGCATGGGGGGGGGGGTCCTTTTCTGAGGAGGTCGGGGTTGGGATGCCAAGTTAGGCTATATTCTGCAGATGGGCCTGCAGGGCAAATCCATCCCTCCATGCGGGCCTCAGCTTCCTGGAGGAACGACAAAGGAAACCTGGGGCCTGAGCGGACAGTGCAGGGAGATGAGCCGACGTCCTTTCTCTCTGGACTGGAGTCTGGGGTGAGGGGTGCCCTGCGGCTATGAAGCACCTTAAAACCCAACTCCCCTTTCCTGAGTGGAGTGTCCAGAGGAATCCTCACCCAGGACCTGAGGGTCCGAGATTTCCTTGAACCCATCGTGTTTGGGAGAGGCAGCGGTAACCTCAGTGTCTGCTGACCGTGGGAAGATGGACGGGCGAAATGTGGCCGGCACTCACCGTGGAGCACACAGACACTGCATGTACAACACGAGAATCAGAGCAGACCTTTAGTCCAACTCATTCACAAGAACGGAAAATCCATGGAGAGACAACACTGTGTATTGCATTTTATATGATTATGATTATGATTGTTATTTGCAGTACTAGGCATGGAATCCAGGGGCATTCTACCTCCAAGCCACACCCCCAGATCTATTTTGTATTCTTTATTTTGAAACAGGGTCTCACTGAGTTGCAGAGGACCTCACTAAGTAGCTGAGGCTGTCCACGAACCGCGATCCTCCTGTCTCAGCCTCCCCAATGCTGGGATTACAAGCGTGCGCCACCATGCCTGGCTTAACACCGTGTATTTTACAAGGACACATAGAAATACAAGAACAGCCATCAAACTTTTGAAGTGATTTACTGTGTGATCATGGGGAAGGGGTGTAGGGGAGAGAGTGCGAGTGTGAGGTGGAGACGCAGAGAGGTAAAGTAAGAAAGGGCCTCACACAGATCGAGGATGCAGGCATACATGAATTAGGAAGGAAGAGGAAAGGCACGCCAGGGCAGTGGTGCACTGCAATCCCAGCACTTTGAGGCTGAGACAGGAGGATCGCAGGTTCAAGGCCAGCCTTGGAACCTTAGCAGGACCCTCAGTGATTTAGTGAGAACTTGCTTCGAAATAAAAAGGGCCAGGGGTGTAGCTGGGAGATAGAATGCCCCAGGTTAATCCAAGAGGAGGAGGAGAAGACAACAGGATGCTCCTTCCCAACAGGACTTTGTCCTCTCAGTCCCAACCCAGGAGAGTCCTGGTTTATTCTCTCAAGGAAGGTCGTGCTGCTTCCCAGGGATCTCTAGGCTTAAGGTAACAGCCAGGACCACGGAGTGGATGAACTAACTCCAGGGACAGTGTCTAGTGAGGAGATCCAGAGCTAGGCTTAAGCCCTGGGAACATCACCCCTCAGGGATTCTGCCTTGGGGAAAATGCCGGGGAAGGGGCTAGGAGAAGAGGCCAAGAGAAGAGAGTCATAAAGAAGAGGGCCGCCAGGCGTGGTGGCGCACGCTTGTATTACCTGCGCTTGGGAGGCTGAGACGGGAAGATCGCACAGGTTCGAAGCCAGACTCAGCTACTGAGTGAGGCTCTCAGCAACTTAGTGAGACCCTGTTTCCAAATAAAGTATAAAATAAGTCTGGGAGTGTAGCCTGGAGTTAGAAAAGCCTCTGGATTCCACCCCCAGTACCACAAAAAAAGAAAGAGAAAAAGAAAGAAAGAAAGAAAGAAAGAAAGAAAGAAAGAAAGAAAGAAAGAAAGGGAAGGAAACCCCAAAGCAAAGGGTAAACATTTTTTTGTTGTTGTTGTTTGTTTGTTTGTTTTTGTCTCAACCTCCCAAATGCTGGGATTACAAGCATGTGCCACCATGCCCGGCTAGGGTAAAAGGTTTAAAACAGCATTTTGGCCAGGTGTGGTGGGATTATGCTTGTAATCCCAGCATTTGGGAGGCTGAGACAGGAGAATCATGGTTCGTGGACAGCCTCAGCTACTACTTAGTGAGACCCTTTGCAGCTCAGTGAGAGCCTGTTTCAAAATAAAGAAGAAAAAATAGGGCTGGGGGTATAGCTTGAAGGTAAAAATACCCCTGGGTTCCATCCCCAGACCCACTAAATAAATAAATAAATAAATAAATAAATAAATAGCATTTTGTATCAAATAAACAGACACATAGAGGAATAGAAGTTATTTATAAAGAGAAAAGGCAGAGAAGATGGCCAGCACCACAGGAGTCCAGGAGGAAGATGAGGCCTCGTGGGGCCAGTAGATGAGATCCTAGCCAGTCCTCCTGTCCCTCCCTCTGGGCCCAGGCTGGCCAGGCCGCAGCCATGACACGGAAGGCAGGGTCCCTTCCCCATCTGGGCACCTCTCTCGAAGTGGCTGGTTTCGGCAGAGCTGGGCTGTCTTCAGCCCCCACCTTCCCTCCCGCCGACACTGCCTTTTTCTTTTCCTGGCCACTCGTCTTTGTGTGAGCGGGAGATCTCACTGAACGTCCCCAAAGAGGGATTGTGAGCGGCTCCGACAGCGTGCTGAAGTGTCCCCCAGGAGACGCGCAATCATCTTCGGCGAGCAGAGGACAATGAGGAGGTGTCTTGTTACATAATTGAAGAGACAATGTCCTTTATACTCAGTCTGGTTCACTTTTCACACTAAATTAATCTTAATAAGCATCTGCTTCGGGTAAAGGAAGTTTTGTGATAATTCAACCGTAACCTCTGCAAAAGTCCAAGTGATTTCCCTCAGCCCTGGGTATCCTATTGAAATGGCCGTCTTTATTTCATGATCATCAACATGTTAACATGAGCTGATTAATCCCATCAGCCTAAAGACACAGATCGGACGCGGCCCAGGGCTACAACATTATTAGAGGATTGCGGGCCAGGCCGGTCAGCTGCTCCGCAGGTCATTTGATCAGCCTCCTCGTTTCTGAGAATTAAAAGCAGATTCTCCCTCTGGCTTGTGGTCTCATTCCAAGATCCAGGTAAAGTGGTCTCACCCGTGGCGCCACTGGGACTGCATGGTACAGGGTCCCGCCCAGCCTGCATCCCATGAGATCAGCTGTGGCCAGGCCACTAGGCACTCAACCAGCACTTATCCCTCATCACCCCATGGCTCTTGGCCACCAAGGTCTCCTCCGGCCACTCTCAGTCCTCCACTGTTGTTCCTGAGTGCACCTTGCTCACAGATGGGTCACAAACTCTTCCCAGAGCGGGCGCCCTAGTGACCCGCCATCTCTGCCATTTATGGCCGGGCCTTCTCTCGGGGCTTCTGCATCCTGATGATGCTTTAGGAAATCTTTCTTCCCATAGATATATAGGCTGTGTGACAAAGCCAGGCAAGGATCTCTGCATTTTTAGCCCGGTGGGTCTCAAAATAAGATCCCAGAGCCAGCGGTATTGGAATTGCTAAAAAATTCAAATTCCCAGCTCCCTCTCCAAACCTGTGAAATTGGAAACTGGGAGTGGGGCCGGCAGCCTGCATTTCAATGATCTCTTGCCGTGGTTCTAGCCAGGCCACTGTCAGAGCTGGATATGTGAACTGAATTACTTGATGGCTACTGCGGTCATGTGGGATTTCTTTAATTGCAAAGGCTATCTCCACTCCTGTGCCCAAGTGATCCTCCTTCCTCAGCTTCCCAAGTAGATAGGAATAAAACCAGCATGATGAGGGCTTCCAACGATGTTGATGCCTAGTCCCTCCACAGGCTTTAAATGACATGGCAAAAGAATGCAAACAATAACAAATGCTGGTAAGATGTGTGGAAATAGAATTGATTCTATATCATTGATAAGATTGCAAATTAGAGGCCGGGTGTGGTGGCACAAACTTGAAATCCCAGTACTTGGGAGGCTGAGACAAGAGTTTCGCAGGTTTGTGGCCAGCCTCAGCTACTTAGTGAGGTCCTCTGCAACTTAGCACACCCATATTTCAAGATAAAGGTAAAAAAAATAGGGTTGGGAATGTAATTTGGAGGTACAATGCCCTTGGGTTTCATCCCTGGGCTGGTTTCACAATAAAAGAAGAAAAAGAAGGAGAAGGAGAAGGAGAAGGAGAAGGAGGAAGAGGAGGAGGAGGAGGAGGAGGAGAAGGAGAAGGAGGAAGAGGAGGAGGAGGAGGAGGAGGAGGAGGAGAAGGAGAAGGAGGAGGAGAAGAAGAAGAAGAAGAAGAAGAAGAAGAAGAAGAAGAAGAAGAAGAAGAAGAAGAAGAAGAGGAAGGAGGAGGAGGAGGAGGAGGAGGAGGAGGAGGAGGAGGAGGCAGCAAATTAATACAATCACTATGGAACTTATTATGGAGGTTCCTCATAAGACTAGAATGGAACCACCATATGACCTAACTGTACCACTCCTTGGTATCTTTCCAACAACATTAAACTTTGAATACTATAATGATACGTGCACACCCATGTGCACAATTCACAATAGCCAAATTGTGGAACCAACCAAGCAGAGATGAACGGATAAAGAAAACATGGCATATAACACAATGGAATTTTACTCAGCCATAGAGAAGAACAGAACTGTGTCATTTGCAAGAAAATGGACAGAAGTAGAGAAAATTCCGTGAAGTGAGATCAGCCGTCACAGGAAGTCAAGGGTCTTATGTTTTCTCTCATATGTGGAAATAGAGAGAAAATAGGAAACCAAGTACCCTGCTAAGGTGGGCACTATGATGGTGTTGTAGGAAAAAGAAAAATGATTTTGTTCTTTAACCCTCCTAAGTGTTCTAGTTGGACTGGACCCCTGTGACAACAGGCAGACTAACAAGAGAAAAGCAAACACGTTCGTTCGTATGTATGTGTCCTTTAACCCTGGGGCAGGGCAGAGAAAGAGTAGCTTTGAATTCCAGCATGAGGAGCATCTTCCACAAAGGACGGAAACTGTTTGGAGAAGGGCCAAGGCCAAGGCAGGGGACTCGGAATCTCCAGGGAAGCACCTTGTGGAAGGGCAAATACATGGCAGACTAAGGGCTGACAGCACAGCTTATAAATTCAGAGGGACTGAAGCTATCCTCAGCCTCTGTAGCTAGGCTTTGTTCTCCCTGGGGGTGGGGTGGGGGTGGGAAGCCTTTTGTGTTTGTAAAACTCTGCCCTGCTTTCGGGTAAACAGAGGGAGCGCAGAGGGCTCTCCTCCACCTGCCTTCCTGAATTGTCTTCAGCTCAGCGATCCTTCACATTATGGGGCAACGCATTCTGGTCTCCCTTAGACCCCCTTCACAGACAAGGAAGCTGAAGTGCAGAGGTGCTCAAGGTCTTGCCCAGGGTCGTGCGGGGTCATTGGTGGTGTTTCTGGCCTCATCCCTTGAAGCTGAGCCTTTGTGCGCCTACAGGATGGGGGTCATGATGCCCACATGACAGGATGAGATGAATCTAACGCTAATTCACTGGGCACACTTGGCAGGGAGGGGACCCAGCATGTAGGAATCCCTTCCTCTGAGAGAGCCACAACCCCCAGGGCACAGTGGCTGGCCAAACACCAGCCAGAACACCGGGCAGCGCAGCAGCATTCGTACCCCAGACGCAGAAGGCTCAGAAGGTTTTCCTGGCAACTTCAACCATCAAAGAGGGAGCTACTGCTTCCCACGGAAAGCAGTGAGCTGTGGTGGTATTATTAAAGCTCTATCCTGGAGACAGAAATGGTTTTTTTTTCCCTTAACATCTTAAGAAGCATTTCGCTTTCACTTTTATTCTAATTCATAGATGAAGCATGCGCTAATTTGACTTTCCTTGCATTGAGAATTGGGGCTGGAAAACTTTAGTGTTAATCACAAAGACTCAGTCCAGCTCTTTTAAGTTGTCTGGGTGTTTACACACACACAAACCAGTGTCATAAAATGAAATAAGATGGGGGGAGATAAGAAGGTCAGGAGGTCACGCAAATCAGGTCTCCCAAGGAGACTCCGTCCTGGCCTCAGGCCCACAACCCAGCAGCCCTTCTTTCTGATCCCCAACGTCCACTGCACACACATGGATTTCTCTTCAGCCTTGCACAGAGATTTAAACACAAATATCCTATAAGAGGAAATGAGTTGGTGCTGACTCCCTGACTCGCAGCTTTTCTCCCTTTTCTCTGATTTTAGCAAGAAATGGAGAAGGCCCACCCAGGGGAGGGTGGGGAGAGCACAGATTTGGAGGCAGGAGGCCTGAGCCCCAGCCTTCCCTCACCACCAACTCACGGTGGTCACAGGCAAGCCCTTGGCCAAGATGGGCCTCAGTTTTTATATTTAGGGAAGAGAAAAATTATATGTGACTGAAGAGAGATCCTAGTTAGACTCTCTAGGCTTACTGGACTCAAAAAGATATTCGCTGAGCACCTACTATGTAGCACAGAAGCTGCAGATATAAGAAAACACGCCCTTTCAGTGAGCATCTTATTCCTAGGGTTCTGGGGGCGCTGGGGTGTCCCATCTTCAGCTCAGACTGTCACTAGCCACGATCCTAGACAGCCCTCTGTCTGGGCGCTATACTGTGTACTCTCAGAACCAGATGTTGAACCCCTAACTCCCAGTACCTGAGAATATGACTACACTTGGCGACAGGACCTTAAGGCGTACTTAAGCTTAAATGAGGACATAAGGGTCAGGCCCCAAGCTGACAGACTGGTGTCCTTATAAGAAGAGGAAGAGGACATGGGAAGGCAGTCCAAGGCACCCTCTGCTCCCGGGCTGCCCCAGCTCCTCAAGTGACATGTCGGCTCTGTTCTGTCTCAAGGACCCTTTAGGAATCTGTGGAACACAGCTGCAGGTGGAGCCCACCTTTGCTTGCAATTCCAGCACATCTCTGAGAAGGTCCTCGACCCGGCTGGGCTCTGTAGTTCCTGTCAGTCTCAGTGTTTCCCCACTTTGGTCCTACACAAGATGCACTGAACCAAGATGGGCCAAAGGATGCTTCCCCATTCACACTCAAATGGGAGCTTCATTTGGGGGACAATGAAGACAAATGCATATCTAAAAAAAAAAAAAAAAAAGATCCACGCTGCATTTAAATATTGAATGTTCCCCAAAGGCCGCTGTGTTAAAGGCTTAGTTCATGGCTTCTAAAGGTTGAGGAGTTGGGGCCTAGTGAGAGATCTGAGGTCACTGAGGATGTGCCCTCAAAGAAAATAATGGGACCCCAGTTCTTCCTTTTTTCCTCTTTCTCCACTCTCTCTTCCTGGTCATGAGGTGAATGGTATTTTCCATCCCATGCTCCCACCATGATTCTCTGTCTCCCCAGCCAGTAAAACAATAGGTGTACCCATTTATGGTCTGAAATCTCCAAATCTGAGCTGAAATAAATAAACCTTTTCTCTTCTAAAGTTGATGATCTTGGGTATTTTGTTATAGTCACGGAAGTCTAACAAAAACATTTCAAGAACATTTGGTCTCTCCTTCACTGTCCAGAAAAACTATTCATCTTTGCATAAGAGAAAAGGATCTACAAAATACTCTGAATGCCAAATCTCTTACAAAACTGAATTCAAACTTCTGCTTCTAGCTAAAGATAGCTGGTATCAGACCAACCCTCCTACAGAGAATAACTATAAAATATAAAATTTTCAAAGGCCATTTGAAGGCATCACAACATATCTCAGGTAGGCTGTCATTGAGGAATTGAGACCCTGAAATAGCACATTGAAATGAGTCCTGCAGGCCAGGCATGGGGATGCACACTTGTAATCCCAGCATTCAGGAGGCTGAGACAGGAGCATCATGGTTCATGGACAGCCTCAGCTACTTTGTGAAGCCCTTCACAACTCAGTGAGACCCTGTTTCAAGATAAAGAATAAAAAATAGGGCTGGGGGTGTAGCTTGGAGGTAGAATGCCCCTAGGTTCCATCTCTAGTACTGCAAAGAAAGAAAGAAAGAAAGAAAGAAAGAAAGAAAGAAAGAAAGAAAGAAAGAAAGAAAGAAAGAAAGAAAGAAAATGAGTCCTGCATCCTCTGCAGGATATATGTTCTGCTCTGCTTTGACTGTGTCCCCTAAAAGCTTGTGTTGGGACTTAAACCCCAGTGCAACCGTGTGGGAGGTGTTTATGTCATGAGGGCTCCACCCTCATGAATGGATGAATGCCAACTACAAAAGGACTGGAGACCGTGTGATCTCTTCCCCTCTCACTTCCACCTTGGGAGGACACAACAAGAAGTTCCTTGCCACGGTGGAGGGGAACTAGGGCCATGCCCTTGGACCTCCCCGCCCCAGAACTGTGAGCCAAAGACATTCCTGCTCATTACAAATGATCTAGTCTCAGGTTTCCCATTACAACAGCACAAAATAGCCTGAGATGTGTTGCCGTAGGGTATATTTCATGGTGTGGATCACGGAGGCCAAAGCAAAAGCAATGGTCTAGAGTGTAAAGTAGCAACTATTGGACTGCTTATATATATATATATATATATATATATATATATATATATATATATGTATGTATTTTTGGTGGTACTGGGGTTCCTGGAAACCCTTCTACTTCCGGGCTACACTCACAGACCTATTTTATACTTTTTATTTGGAAACAGGGTCTCTTAAGCCAGCATGGCTGGCTTCAAACCTGCGCGATCCTCCTATCTCCGCCTCCGAGGCGCAGGGATTACAAGTGTGCACCACCACGCCTGGCTTGGACTGCTTTAATACAGATCCAAGACTGGGTCTCTTATAAGTCCCGACACTGCTTTCTCTGTGTCCTAGAAACTATAAGTCTAAGATCAGAAGGCTGGCATGTTCAAGCTCTGGTGAGGGCCCACTCCTGGGTTATAATTGGTGGATTTCTTACAAGCCAGGAAGATTTTTTCACAAGAAAGAGAGCGAGTGAACTCTCCGGCCTCTTCATCTAAAGGTGCCAACTCTGTTCATTGGGACTCTACTTTCATGAGCTTTCCAAGGCCCCACCTCCAAAAGCCATCACACTAGCATTAAGCTTTTGACATATGACTTCCGAAGAGACACATTCAGTCATTATATTCTCCTGTCCGCCCCTTAAAATCTATGTCCTTCTCCCAATTACTCTATCTCAAAAGCCCCAAGAGTTTCAATCTATTCCAGCATTAGCTCTAAGGACTAGTGGCCAAAGTCTCATCTGAATATCACCTGTGATTTGATGGGACTCAAGGCATGAGTCCTCCTGAGGCAAAATTCCTCTCCAGTTGTGAACCTATGAAAACAGACAAGGAATGTGTCCTCAAAATACAATGATGTTGCCAGGCACATGCCTGTCATCCCAGTACTTAGGAGGTTGAGACAAGATGACTGAAGGTTCAAGGATAGCCTCAGCAACATAGCAAACTCTCAGCAACCTAGCAAGACTCTGTTTCAAACAAAAAAAAAATTTTTTTAAAGGGCTGAAGGTATAGCTTGGAGGTAGAATGTTACTGCGTTCAATCTCCAGTAACACACACACACACACACACACACACACACACACACACAAATACAATGATGTTTCAGTCAGAGGTTAGATGCTACCATTTCAAAGGGGAGACATAGCAGAGAAGGAAGGAGTGACAGGTCCTGAGCACGTTCAAAACCTAGGCAGAAAGCCTCATGAGCTCTTGAGCCTGAAGTCAGTCAGTCTCTTGGCTCCGTGCTCTGCCCTCCAGGACTACTGGGTAGCACTTCTGCCTCCCAGGCACACTGGGGAAGAAGTCCTGTCCTTCAGCTCCACCCAGGAGATGGCCTTGCCCTACAAGCTCTGCCAGGCTGGTGTTGTGACCCAGGGCTCTGCCAGGTAGCTGTGCTCCTGCAATTTTTGTGGAGCCCATCTGTGTTGGAAGCAAGTCAACATCCCAACTCTTTGAAACTGAAGAGGCATCCCTGAGGATCTCTGCATTGTCTATGGAGTGATTACTATAGCTCAATCACCTTACGATCACACCCTATAAAATCCAAGTTCATCAACCTGCCTTCACTTCCTTCAGCTCCGCTAGACAGTTTTCCTGCCGAGATGGACGATGAAGTCTATGGTTCACTCCAACACTAAACTCATCATATGGTCACCTGGTCACACCCTTGCTGTTCTTCTCTGGACCCACCTTCTAGTTTCTTGCAATATGAATGAGTTTTCCAAATATTTAAGGTCTAGTTCCTTTTTGCTTAATAATTCCATTTTTAAGTCATCTCCCAAGGTTTACTGTGACCAGTCAGAAGGAAGAAAAATACCCCTTCCACACTTTGCTTAGAAGTTTCCTCAGCTAAATATCCAATTTCATTGTCCACAAGCACTACCTTCTACAAAACACTAGAACAGGGCCACAGTTCAGCCAAGTTCTTTCCCATGTTACGAAGATGCCTTTGTTCCACTGTCTGACATGTTCTTCAGTCCCATCAGAGATCGCATCAGAATGACCTGTACCATGTTCATTTCCACCCACATTATGTATATGATTCTTTGTGTGGTATCTGATTATTTATGTACTTTCTAAGAAGAGGAAAGCTTCCTCTATACCTCCTTCCTGAACCTTGACTAGCATTACCTTTAAAAGTTCCTTTATGACAATCTTGACTTCATCTAGCATATGCCTCAAAGCCTTCTAGCCTCTACCCACTACCCAAATGTCCTTCTGAACTTTTTGGTATTTATTACAGCAGCACCCCCACTTCTCAGTACCAACTTGGTCTTCATCAGTTTAGGCTGCAATTACAAAGCACCACAGGTAATTTTCATGTCTTATACACAAAAGGAATGGATTTCTCACAGTTGTGAAGGTCTGAGATCAGGTTGGTTCCCAGCATGGTTAGATTCTGGTGAGCACCTTCTGACCTCCAAGGTATTAGGAGGCAGCACCCTTGGGAGGTGACGAGGCAAAGAGGGAAGAGCCCCGACGTGGGGAAAAAGACAAGAAGGGGATGGGGTTTGAGAGATGTTAGCGTCAAATATAAAAATACGCAGTCAGACACAACTGATTGTGTAAATCACAGTCAAAACACCAAATACTAAGAACAAAGGGAATGTTTTTTAAAAGTACTTTATAACAGACTTTTTAACAGAAATGATAGAAGCCAGACTGAACCCAAGGGCATTCTACCTTCAAGATATACACTCAGCCCTTTTTATTTTAGTTTTATAAAACAGGATCTCAGCAGGTCACTGAAAATCTCACTTTGTTGCTGAGGCTAGTCTAGAACCTGAAATCCTCCTGTCTCAGCCTCCCAAGTACTGGGATTACAGGTGTATGCCACCACACCAAGTAGAATGTATTTTTAAAAATAAAGACTGGAAATGGCAGAATGAATGAAAAAAGGGGAGATATTGATTAAATGACACCAAAATTCAGTAAAACAAGAGGAATAAGCTTTTGTGCACTCTTGAACAGAAGGTAATTATAAGAAATAACATTACACTGTATATTTCAGAACTGCTGAAAGAGTAGGTTTTAAATGTCTTCAATGGAATGAAATTGTGAGGATGTGTTTGTTAGAGGACTTCCGGGAAGATGGCAATCAAGGGAAGCAGCACAAACTAGTCCTGCTGACACCGATCGCCACCTTAAAAACAGTGTTCATATGAAATCCAGAAAACATCATAAAAATAAAAAGAGCATGATAAGTAAAAGGCAGAAGGAAAAAAGTGATTACAGAGCAGAAAAGAAACCTGTTCACCTCATGGCCATAGGCACACAGCAGCGCCAGCTGCCTCATTACACCCAGCTCCAGGGATGAACAGGAAAACAACCAAGGACTTGTAGTGAGCAGCTGCAGACCGTTTGTAATTATTATTAAAAATAATGTGCTTAGAAGAGGGAATGAAAGGTGAAACCAAAGGGATCAACAATCTTTTCAAAGAAGTAATAGCAGAAAATTTTCCATACACAGAACAAGAGGTCAATACACATGTACAGGAAACTTATAGAACCCCCTCTAGACACAATCAGAGAAAAGGTTCACCACACCACACAATAGATGAACTGACCAATATAGAAGCCAAGGAGAAAACATTAAAGGCAACAAAAATAAAAGACCAAGTGACATTCAGAGGCAAACCAATTAGAATCACTCCAAACTTCCCAAACCAAGTCATGAAAGCCAGAAGGGTCTGGAGTAACATATTCCAAACTCTGAAAGAAAACAATCTGCAACTAAAAATTTCCTACCCAGAAAAACTATCTCTCAAATTAAACGGGGAAATAAGAATTGTCCATGACAAACAGAAGCTGAAGGAATTTATATCTTCCAAACCAGCACTAGAAAAAAAAATACTCAGAGATTAACTACAAGGAAGAAATATACAATACATGCCAGAACCTGAGAAATAAGAATTTCCACCTAGCAAACAACTAAGGAAAGAAGAACAAACACTACCTCAAACAGAAGTTAAACCTCAATATGTTAGGAATTAAAACCATCTCTCAGCCGGGCGTGGTGGTGCAAGCTTGTAATCCCAGTGCTTGGGAGGCTGAGACAGGAGGATTGCACAGCTTCAAAGCCAGCCTCAGCTACTTAGTGAGGCTCTCAGCAACTTAGTGGGATCCTGTTTTCAAATAAAGTATAAAATAGGTCTGGGAGTATAGCCCAGAGGTAGAAAAGCCCCTGAGTTCTACCCCTAGTACCACACAAAAAAAAATCTCTCAATAACCCACTGAACATAACTGGCCTCAACTCACCAATTAAAAGATATAAGGTGGCCAGGTGTGGTGGTGCATGCTTATAATCCCTGCTCTTGGGAGGCTGAGACAAGAGGATCAAAGCCAACCTCAGCTACTTAGTGAGGCTCTCAGCAACTTAGTGAGACCCTGTTTCAAAATAAAATATTAAAAAATAGATTTGAGCATATAGCCCAGAGGTAGAAAGCTCCTGGGTTCCACCCCCAGTACCACCAAAAAAAAAAAAAAAGATATAAGCTAGCAAAATGGATTAAAAACCAGAATCCATTTGTCTGCTGCCTGCAAGTAGCATACCTTACAAGTAAGCATAGTAACAAACTAAAGGTAGAGAGCTGAATCAAGGTAATCTATGCTAATGGAACTTGGAGGTCTAGCAGGAGTAGCAACTATGATATCAGACAAGTTAGACTTCAAGCCCAAGCTCATTAGAAGAGACAAAGCAGGTCATTTTTTATTGGTAAAAGAAACAATACAGCAAGAGGAAATAATGATAGTCAAAATTTATGCCCCAAACATATCTGCATCTACTTTCATAAAACAAACTCTTTGTAACATTAAGTCACACATAAGTCCCAATACAATAATACTGGGAGACTTCCATACCCCTCTCACACTGTTACACCAATCTTCCAGACAAAAGATTAGTAAAGATGCCTCAGACCTAAAGAATATCATCAACCTAATGGACCAATTAGACGCATATAGAATACTTGGCCCAACTACAGCAGAGTTCACTTTTTTTAAGCTGCTCATGGAACCTTCTTCAAAATAGTTTATATCCTGGGCCACAAAGTGAGCACTAGCAAATTCAAAAAATGTGACGTACTTCCCTGTGTCTTTTGACTGTAATGGCAAAAGTAAAAAGAAGGCAAGCTGGAAAGGAAGGAGAAAAATATGGTTTTAAAATTTTAAAACTTCATTATCTATACCCTGTAAGGTCTGTTCTTTCTTAGGCAAATGTACTCAATAGGCCCATATTTTGTGTGTGTAGGGGGGCAGTCTGGGTATGGAACCCAGGGGCATTTGACCTCCAAGCTACACCTCCTGCCCTATATTTTATTTGAAACCAGGTCTCACTGAGTTGCAGAGGACCTCACTAAGTAGCTAAAGCTGTCTGCAAACCGCAATCCTCCAGTCTCAGGCTCCTGAATGCTGGGATTACAAGTGTGTGCCACCATGCCTGGCTTAGGCCCATATTTTTAAAATCATAATGCCCTATTTTCCCATCTAAAATTCCTGTGATTTGTGGTAAACAAAGGCTATCTCCCAAAAGTCTGACCTTCGGTGGAGCCCAGACCTCACCCAGCCCCTGATCTGGCCCCACGTGACTAAGTAGCAGGATCCTGCACATGACCAAAACAGCATGGCCCTGCATACCGAATAAGCTTATCGCAAGGTTATCTTCTGTAAAACTACTTGCTTATTTTAGCATAATAGGTGGATCATTCTCTCGTGATTTTCTCCCTTATACACCCCTAACCCTGGCAAGTCGGCATGCCCCTCTAGTCAGATTTCTGAATTCAGGGTACCGCCACTGGTCAGCTAATAGGCTTCAACTGGCACATTCCCTTGGACTCTCCAGTCTCTCATTTCTGTAAACCTACATACAACAAGATCATAATGGAATGAAACTAGAAATCAACTATAAGAAGACCCAGAGAAACCACATAAATATGTGGAGACTGAACACCATACTGCTGAGTAAAGAATGGGTCATAGAAAAAGTAAGCGGTGAAATCAAGAAATTTCTAGAGTTCCAGGAAAATGGCGACCGAGAAAAGCGGGGCTTAAGAGCCCCGCTAACAACAAATCTCCATTACCACAAAATCAGCGCCTTTCATAGCCAGAAAACACCATCACCAGTGAAACAAAAAATCACCAGGCTCCAGAGAGAAAGCGGACTGAGAACAGAGCCACAGAGGAGATACACCGGCCTCGCGCCCGAGGACGCGGCAGACGCGGCAGCAGCGCCATACTGCCGGAGGCACCGGCGAATTCACAGGACGGCTACAGCAAGCCGAGGTGAGCCACTGCGGAACAGCCAGGCGGGATTTCTCCGCGCAGAGAGCATCTAAATCTCCCAGTGGCCGAGCTCAGCACACGCTGCAGGGATTCAGAGTGGAAATCAAAACCAAGAAGAAAAACACCAGCCCCACAGCCGAGGGCGTAGCAGTGGCGCCATATTGCCACCGGCGGCAGCAGCACCGAATTCAGCGAGGCCAGTACAGCTACATCTGCGTACTCAAGAACAGTGAGTCAAACTGCGGGCCACAGAGGAGAAATCCCAGTACTGTACTCCCTGGGACTTGACCCAGTGGAGGAGGGGCGGTGGCAGAGATATCACACAATAGGAGAACGTGCAACCTGGCACCCCCCACAGTCTAAAGCAGCCTCTATCGACTCTCTGGGTTGGAGACTCTGTGATACAACCCAGAAAAGGAGTAGTGGGGTCTGAGATACTACTGACTCGAGATCCAGAACACCTTAAGGGAAGTCAGAGTGACCCAAGGGAAGAACCAGAGAAGGCACAAACTTCCGAAATCATGGGAAAGAGGAATAATACTGGAGCAATAAATGCCCACAACCCCACAACATCAGAACCCGATAAAACTGAAAATCAGAGATTTCTAGATCAAATCAGGAAAATAACTGTAGAAATAATAGAGGTGCTTCGAAAAGAACTCAGAGAGAGCCAAAAAGAGATAAAGGATGCAATTAATGAAGTAAAGGCCTCAATTCAAAGCACAAACAACCGATTAGAACACATGGAGAACAGAATCTCACTCTTAGAAGATGAGCAATCCAAAAATGAACGCATAGTTTCTAATCTAGAAAAAAATATCCAACAGCAAGAATCTGATATTGAAGAAATATGGGCCCTTTTTAAGAGAGCTAACCTAAGAATAATTGGAATAGAGGAGGGAAAAGAAAGTGAAACCAAAGGGATCAACAATCTCTTCAAAGAAGTAATAGCAGAAAATTTTCCAGACATAGAGCAAGAGGTCGATACACAGGTCCAGGAAACTTATAGAACTCCCTTTAGACAGGATCAGAGAAGAGGATCCCCACGCCACATAATTGTCAAAATGACCAATGTGGAAGCCAAGCAGAGAATCTTAAAGGCAACAAAAGCAAAGGGCCAAGTGACATTCAGAGGCAAACCAATTAGAATCACTCCAGACTTCCCAAACCAAGTTATGAGAGCCAGAAGGGCTTGGAGTAACATATTCCAAACTCTGAAAGAAAACAACTTCCAGCCAAAAATTTCCTACCCAGAAAAACTTTCTATCAAATTAGATGGAGAAATAAGAAGCTTCCATGACAAACAGAAACTGAAGGAATTTATGTCTTCAAAACCAGCACTAGAGAAAATACTCAAAGAGATTAACTACAAAGAAGAAATAGTTAACACACTCCAGAACTAGAGAAACAAGATTTTCCATCCAACAGACAACTAAGATTGGTTATCTGTGGAGATTCATTATTTATGTTAGTCTTTTACCTATCTCTAAATTGTATTGTTTGCCTTTATTGTTGTTAATTTCTAGGACTTCTAGTTGGAATATTAATATACCTTCAGATATAGCATTTGGAAATATTTTATCCCATTCTATTAGTAACTGTTAACTCTGTTTACATTGTCTTTGGATATACAATAATTTTTTTATTTTTTAAGGAGTTTGTATACTCCTCTGTTGCATGTGCCATTGAAATCATAACCAAGAAATCACTGCCAATTTCAATGTTGTGAGGTTTTATGACCCAGATTTTCTCCTAAAAGTTTATAGTCTTAAAATTTATATTTAGGTCTATTAGCTATTTTGAGTTAATATTTGTATATGGGATTCGGTAAGGGTCCAATTTTATTCTTTTCCGTGTAATTATTATTTTTTAACAATATTTAGTTAAAAGATTAATATTTCCACCACCAAATGTTCGTGGAAACCTTGTCAAAAATAACGACAATATAGGGAAGAATTTAGCTCTAGGCTTTTATTTAACTCCAATGGTTTATATATCTGCCTTTAGAATAGTACTACACTGTTTCAATTATTGTAGCTTTATATGGTTTGAAATCAGAAAATATATATCTTGTAGCTTTGTTCTTTTTTAAGATCGTTTTGGGTACCTAGAGTCCATATTCCATATTAGGATAGTTTTTTTCTGAAAAATAAATATATAAATATATGATAGTTTCACCTAAAAAATAGAAAAAAAAATATTCTCTGGTAAGAAAGAAAGCAAAAAGAAATATTGAAATGTTATCTTTAAGTCATCAAAAGCTTGGTATCAGACAAATGAAACTGTTATGTGAGATTATCATTTTTAATTTTAGATAAATTGCCATAATACTAGATGTCAACTACTAAGCCAAGCATGGGAGGGAGGGATAGGGAGAGAATGGGGTGGGGATTGGGTGGGGGCTGACTGGGAAAAGTGTGCATGTATGTCTACAAAAGTATGTATCCTACTATGATGTATGAATACAGTGCACCAATAAAAAAAAAAATAAAGAAGGAATGGACATAAAAAAAAAGAAATTTCTAGAAACAAACGAAAATCAAGATACAACATATCAAAATCTCTGAGACACTTTGAAGGCAGTATTAAAAGAAAAATTCATAGCACTGAGTGCCCACATAAGAAGAACAAAAAATATAACCTAAGGACAAACCTCAAAATCCATAAAAAACAGGAAAATCAACAAATCCAAAAGCTGGTTTCTTAAAAAAACAAACAAGATAGCCAGGCGTGGTGGTGCATGCTTATAATCCTCGCACTTGGGGGGCAGATCCAGGAGGATCTTGCAGGTTTGAAGCCAGCCTTGCTGGCTCAAGAGACCCTGTTTCCAAATAAAATATAAAATAGGTCTGGGAGTATAGCCCGGAGGTAGAAGGGTTCCATCCCCAGTACCACAAAAAAAAAAAAGCAAGATAGATAAACCACTAGCCAACTTAACAACAACAAAAAAAGAATCAACCCAAATTATGAAGATAAGAGATGAAAAAGGATCCTGACAGTGTAAAATCCAGAGGATCTTCAGAAACTACTTTGAAAAACTATACTCCAACAAAATGGAAAATCTGGAAGAAATTGACAACTTCTCTAGATAAATACAACCTTCCTAAACTGACTCAAGAAGATATAGAAAATTTAAACCAATTAATAGCAATCAAAGAGATTATAAAAAAAAAAAAACCTTAGGACCAGATGGTTTCCCAGGTGAATTTTATAAAACCCTTTTTTTTTTTTTTTTTTGGTGGTTCTGGGGGTGGAACCCAGAGGCTCTCTACCTTTGGGGTATACTCCCAGACCTATTTTATATTTTTATTTGGAAACAGGGTCTCACTAAGTTGCTGAGAGCCTCACTAAGTAGCTGAGGCTGGCTTTGAACCTGTGAGATCCTCCTGTCTCAGCCTCCCAAGTGTGGGGATTACAAGTGTGCACCACCACACCTGGCTTTTATAAAACCTTTATAGAATAGCTAATCCCAATAATCTTCAATCTACTGCATGAAATAGAAAGAAATGTGACTCTCCCAAATACGTTATATAAAGCCAACATCACATTCATACCAAAAGCAAATAAAGACAGCTCAAGGAAGGAAAACTACAGGCCTGTATCACTGATTAACTTGGATGCAAAACTGCTAAACAAAATACTAGCAACACACACTCAAAACCACATCAAGAAAATCATACACCATGACCAAGTAGGGTTCATCCCACGGATGCAAAGCTGGTTCAACATACAAAAACAATCCATGTAATTCATCACACAAATAGAACCAAAGACAAACATCACATGATCATTTTAATAGATGCCAAAAAAGCATTTGACAAAATCCAACATCCATTTGTGATAAAAGAATTTGTGATAAAAAGAATTTCTATAGAAAATCAGAATAGAAGGAACATACCTCAACATCAAAAAGGCACTCTACAAAAAGCCCACAGCCAACATCATATTATATAAGGAAAAACTGTGAGAACAAGATAACACCACTTCTTTTTCAATATAGTACTTGAGACTCTAGCCAGAGCAATTAAGTAAGAAAAGAAAATCAAAGGAGTACAAATAAGAAAAAACAAAAACTCTCACTATTTGCAGATGATATGACACTATACTTAGAAGACCCAACAAACTCAACAAAAAGGCTTATATATCCTATCAACAAATTCACCATGGTGTCTGGATAGAAAGACAATCTTAAAAATTCAGAAGCTTTTCTGTATAACAAGAATAAATCTACTGAGAAAGAAATTCAGAAAACACTTCTACTCAGAATATCCCACAAAAAATAAAATACTTGGAATAAACTTAACTAAGGAGGTAAAAGACCTCTACAAAAAAAATTATGAAACATTGAAAAAAGAAATTTAAAAAGACCTTAGAAGATATAAAGATCTTCCATGTTCATGGATAGGCAGAATAAATATCATCAAAATGGCCATACTTCCAAAAGTGACCTACACATTTAATGCGATGCCCATTAAATTACCAAGATCATTCCTCACAGATATAGAAAAATAAGTCCTTAAATTCATTTGGAACAACAAAAATCCCAGAAAAGCCAAAGTAATTTTCAGCAACAAAAACCATGCAGGAAGAATCACAATACCTGACTTTAAACTATACTACAAAGCCATAGTAATCAAAACAGCATGGTACTGGCAACAAAACAGACACGTAGATCAATGGAGCAGAATAGAAGAATCAGAAGCAAATCTGTACATTTACAGCCAATTGATTTTTGACAAAGGGGCCAAAACATACACTGGATAAAAGATAGCCTGTTCAACAAATGGTGTTGGCAAAACTGGTTAACCATATGTAGAAAATTGGAAATTAATCCCACTTTCTCACCATGTATAAAAGTCAATTCAAGATGGATCAAAGACTTGGAAATTAGACCAGAGACCTTGAGGCCCCTTCAAGAGGGCATAGGTCCAACACTGCAACACACAGGCACAGGTAAAAACTTTCTCAACAAGACCCCAAAGGCACAAGAAACAGAAAGGCAGATCAATACATTGGATTGCATGAAACTGAAGAGCTTCTGTAGAGCAAAGGAAACTACCAAGAACCTCAACTGAGAGCCAACAGAATGGGAGAAGATTTTTGCTACCTCCTCAGATAGAGGACTGATATCTAGAATATACAGAGAACTCAAGAAACTCAGCACTAAGAAAACAAATAACCCAATCAAAAAATAGGCAAGTGAACTAAATAGACACTTCATGGAAGAAATTCAAATGGCCAATAAATGAATTAAAAATGCTCAACATCATTAGTAATCAGAGAGATGCAATTCAAAAAGTCCCTGAGATTTCACCTAACTCCAACTAGAATGGCAATCATTCAACACACAAACAACAATGAATGCTGGCAAGGAGGTGGAGAAGTGGGAACTCTAAAACACTGTTGGTGGGATTGCAAATTAGTGCAACCACTTTGGAAAACTGTATGGAAGATCCTCAGAAAAATGGGAATTAACTTACCATATGATCCAGCAATACCACTTCTAGGTATCTACCCAAGAGAATGGAAAGCAAACTACCAAACTAAGGCATGTGTATCTATGTTCATAGCTGCACAATTCACAATTGCCAAACTATGGAGCCAGCCAAGATATCCATCAACAGACGAATGGATTACAAAACTATGGGATATGTACACAATGGAATTCTACTCGCCACAAAGAAAAACACAATTACATCATTTACAGAGAAATGGATGGAACTGGAGGACATTATGCTAAGTGAGATTAGTCAGTCACAAAAAATAAGAAATCAGATGCTCTCCCTAATATGTGAGAGTTAGGGAGAAATGGGTCATAGGAGGAACTCTAGATGAAGAAGGAGATACGATAGATGGGCAAATAAGGTGACCTAACTGAGGGGATGGGGGGAGAGGGAAATTCTCTAATATTCATGATGTACATTAACAAACATATCAAGCACTAAGACCAAACATGAGAAGGAGGAAGGGGGCGGAAATGGGGTGGAAACTGGGGAAGGGCTAATTGGGCTATGTATGCACGTATGCCTCCACCACCTTGTACTCCATTTAGACATATGACTACAATGCACCAATAAAAACATTTAAAAAAGAATGTGTTTGTTAGTTACCTTGATTAATCATCCTGCAACATAAGCAGGTATCAAAACATCCCATTGTACTCTAAAAGTATATGAAATTATTACTTTTCTAAAGTAATTTTTGGGTTATTGGGGATGAAACCTAGGGATTTTCTTCTTCTGAGCTATACCCCACACCTATTTTATTTGTATTTTGACACAGGGTCTCACTAAGTGGCGGAGGACCTCACAATATTGCTGAGGCTGACCACAAACCTGCAATCCTCCTATCTCAGCCTTCCAAGTACTGGAATTATTCAATTATTATTTTTTAATTAAAATAAAATAATGGTAAAATAAATACATGTTAGGCAAACAGAAAGTCAGAAAATGCATTGCCAGAAAACCAGTACTACACTAAATATCAAAGGAAACTAATTCAAGATAGAAGTATAGAAAAGTCAGCCAGGAGTGGTGGTGTGTGCCCTTGATCTCAGCACTTTGAAGGCTGAGACAGGAGGGTCACAGGTTCAAGACCATCCTCACAACATTGCGACTTTCAGTAACCTAGTGAGACCCTATTTCAAAACAAAAAATTTTAAAGAGGTCTTGGAATGTAGCTCAGAGTTAAAATGCCTCTGGGTTTAATTTGATAGATGATAGATAGGTAGATAGATAGACAGACAGACAGACTACAGAAAGTAGGAGAAAACAAAGACTGATGTGAATGGTAACTATATGGTGAATATAAGCAATACAGCGAGCCTCCTGATCTGCGAGTTCCCTATCCCTGAATTAAACCAGTGCGGATAGAAAAATGTAGTTAGACACACTATAGTTGTATCTGAACTGAATAAGTACTGATGTTTTTTCCTTGTCCTAATTGCTTAAACTATACAATACAACTCTTAACATAGCCTTTACATTGTATTACGTATTATAGTACTTATTATAAGTAAACTAGAGGTGAATCAAAGTATATATATGGGCTTCTATATGAATCCAACACTGTTTAGTATAAGGGCCTTGGGTATCCATCCATAGATGTAGGTGTCCATGGATGGGGGTGTACCAATCCCTTACAGACACCAAGGGACCCGGATAGGAATGACAGCATCACAGACAGGCAGCAAGTCAGCAGGTGGGGAAATGGGGTATATACATTTTATTAATCCAAAAATTAAAAGCATTAGAAACAATTGTACCTTAAACAGAAGAATGATAAACATTAAAAATTTTAAAATAGGAAAAGTTGATGTACAGTATTTACATTGCTGTAGTTTGGATCTAGAACCGTGCTCAAGGGCCCATGGGTGGAAGGCTTGTCCCAGCGTGGCGCTACTGGAAGGAAGGTGGTAGAACCTTTAAAGGATGGAGTCGAGTGGGAGCTCTTAGGCCGCGAGGGCCTGACGTGAAGGGATTGTGGGACCTCAGTCTCTTCTGCTCTCTCTTTCCTCACTGGCCATAGAGTGAAAAGGCTCCCCACCTTCCCGCGGTACAGACACAGACTCCCACCCTGATGTGTTACAGGCCTAGAACAACTGAACCAGCTGACTATGGGATGAAAACTTGAAAACTGTGAGTCAAAATAAACCATTTATCTTTTTAAGTTGGTTATCTCAGGTATTTTGTTACAGCAATAGAAAGCTAACACATACATATAATAATTGTAACTACATATATATAAATATAGTTTCAAACACATACATACATTGTGGGTGTCTTTCTTTGGTACGGGGGATTGAACCCAGGGGCATTATAACTCTGAGGTATACCCTCAGCCTTATTATTTATTATTTTTGAAACAAAGTCTCACTAAGTGAACCTTGCTAACAATTGCTGAGTTTGGAGTCAAACCTGTGATCCTCCTGTTTAAGTCTCCCAAGTGACAATTCTTGGATTACAGGCATGTGCCACCACACCCAGCACAACATACATAGTTTAGACAGCATAAAAAATAATATATTTTCTAGCTGGGCGTGGTGGCGTATGCTTGTAATCCCAGCGTTTGGGAAGCTGAGACAGGAGAATCTCAGTTTGCTAACAGCCTCAGTTACTTAGGCTCTCAGAAACTCAGTGAGACCCTGTTTCAAAATAAAGAATTAAAAATACGGTAGAGCGGCCCTGGGTCAAATCTCCAGTACCACAAAAATAAATAAATAAAACAATATATTTTAAGCCAAGATTTATTACTAGTGATATTTCATAATATTAAAATCATTTAACAAGACAATATAAAAATGTTTACGCAGCTAAAAACAGCTTCAAAAAAGACAAAAGTGAGAGGAGATGAGAAATAATCAAACCCATGATCCTAGTGGAGATCGTAATATATCTCTAATATCAAAAGGAAAAGCAGACCACAATTTTGTGAAGATATAGAAGATGTGAACATGATTAAGAAACTTGAGCCAACACAAACATACAGAGCAACGTAACCACCGACTGCAGTGCTCGGCTTCCCAAGAGCACATGGAATGTTTATAAAAATAAACCACATAAAGTCTCAACAAATTTAAAAGAATTATTATCATACAGATACATCCTCTGACCACAGGAAAATTAAGCTAGAAACAAATGACAACATAACTAGGAAATCCCTAAATATGTTTGGGAATGAAGATGTAACCTAAATAACGCATGAGTCAAAAATAAATCATACTGGATTTATTTTTTCTGGCGGCACTGGGGATGGAACCCAGGGGGGTATTCTACCTCTGAGCTACACGCCCAGCCCTGTTTTATATTCTTTATTTTGAAACAGGGTCTCATGAAGTTGCAGAGGGCTTCGCTAAGTGGCCGAGGCTGGCTGTGAACCGTGATCCTCCTGTCTCAGCCTCCCGAGTACTGAGATTATAAGCCTGTGCCACCTTGCCTGGCATACTGAATTTTAAAAATATCTTGAGTTAAATGAAAATGGAAATATGACACCAAAAACTTGTAGGATACACCTACAGGATATACAGGGAAAATATAAACTTAAATACAAATATTAGAAAAGAAAAGCTCAAAAACAATTACTGAATTAGGAATTAGTGAACTGTAGCCTGTCGATCAAATTGAGTTCACCATTTGGTTTTATAAAGTTTTATTGGAATGAAGCCACACCCACTTGTTTTATATTATCCATGGCTACTTTTTACTATAACACCAGAATGTGTGTATGTGTGTGTGTGTGTGTGAGTGTGTGTGTGTGTGTTTTGCAAAGTCTAAATGATTTACTAGCTAGTCCTTCACTGAAAAAGTTTGACAATCTCTGATCTAAGCTTTGAGATCCAAAACTAGATTGTATTGTGAAAACTGACAAGTTCTAAACTTCCTAAGGAAATGCAATCAGTTAATAACAATAAAGACAATCTTAAAAAATAAGTACTAATTCAGATGATTATGCTACCAGATGGTGGACTTTCTCACGAATCTAGTATAACCAAAATATTTTGATAATTGTGTAAAGATAAACACAACAGTCAAACAGAACAGAGTCCAGAAATGGACTCATGCATAGATTAAGGCGCTTGGTTTAAGACAATGTTGTCTCTAGACTGCAGCGGGGGATAGAAAACTGCTTTTCAATGTTGTTTTAGACCAATTGAGATGCTACAGGAAAATAACTGCCCCCTCTGCCCCCTCCCTCACAGCATACACAGAAATCCTTCCAGATGATCGCGAACCTAAACAGGAAGAACAAAACAGTGTTTTTTGAAGTTAACAAAAAAAAAAAGGATTTCTATGAATTTAAGATATATATTTATTAATGATCTACTGGGCATTTGTCACAGAAATAGAAACACTTTACGCAAACACCTACACATGAGTGTTCCTAGCATCATTGTTCATAATAGACAGAAACGGAGCCAAGTGTGGTGGTGCACACTTGTAATCCAAGTACTTGGGAGGCTGAGGAGGAGGGTCACAAGTTCACAGCCGGCCTCAGCAACTTAGTGAGGCCCTCAGCAACTTAGTGATACCCTGTTTCAAAGTATAAATAAAATAGGACTGGGGGCATAGCTCAGAAGTATTATGCCTCTGGGTTCGATTCCCAGTACCACAAATAATAACAACAACAATAATAATATTAATAATAATAGGAGCCAGAAACTGAAGACTCACTTGTCCTTGTGCTCCTGTGGGTGAATGGTTAAACAACCTGTGAGCCTTTCACATCACGAGATACTATTCAGCAGTAAAAATGAGCCAGCTACTGATACATACAACAACTTGAGTGGATCTCAAGGAATGTAGGCGGAGGGATAAAGCCAAAGCATATACTCCTGCTGCTTCCTTTGATAATGTGTGAGCACATTTATTTATGGTGCTGATTATGAACCCAGGGCCTCACACATATCAGGCAAGCACTGAGCTACATCCTCTGTCCCAGAATGTTCTTAAAATGGCAGAACTGCAAAGATGGAGAACAGATTTAGTGGTTTTGAGGGATGCAGGGTGAGGGTAGTGAAAGGTTTGAGTCCCCCTGCCCCACAGGGGGCGGGGCCGGAAGCTAGGAGGTGGAGCTCTATGATTCCGGGAGGGGACCACGCCTCCCGGTCAGGAAGAAGAAGGTTCAGAGGGGAGCCCGATAGAGAGAGAGGCACTCACTCTCCCCACCAGCCCCCGCGTGCACGAATAAAGACATCTCCCATGAATAAAGACATCCGTAATACCGATTATGGATCTCCACGTGTGTCTCTATGCGACTGGGGGACACCCCGCATCTACCTTTCAGGTAGAGGAGTAAATGTGGTTGATATAAAGGGCGACAGGAAGGACCCTTGAGGTGATGGTGTGTTCTGTATCTCGACCAGGTCTACACTGATGTTAGATTGCATTGCTGGGTGCGGTGGCACACGCCTGTCATCCCGGTACTTGGAGGGCTGAGACAGGAGGATCGCGGGGTTGAGACCAGCTTCAGTAACTCAGTGAGACCCTGTTTCAAAATAAAAAATTTTTAAAAAGGCTGGGATGTAGCTCTGAGGTTGAATGCCACCATGTTCAATCCCCAGTAAACACACACACACACACACACACACACACACACACACGTACCAGTAAGCCTGAGAAAACCTGAATATGTTGGTGGATTGTATCAGTGTCAGCGCTTCAATTGTGACATTGCACTCCGGTCTGGACACGGGTTGTATGGGGTCTCTCTGTATTATTTTCCAAAACTGTGTGTGAATCTCCAGTGGCCTTGGATGTGAGACCTTGTGGCTCAGGTCAGAAAACACCCTGACTGCAGCTTACCAGCAGGGTGATGCTGGGCTGGTCAACACCCCAAAGCCCTGTTTCCTCAGCAGTGACGTGGGGATAGCTATGGTTCTGACCTCTGGCTGATGGTGTTATTGAAGTCACTGGGCATAGTGCCCTGGACAGTAGAAACCCTCTGC
Source organism: Muscardinus avellanarius (assembly GCF_963383645.1). NCBI lineage: Eukaryota > Metazoa > Chordata > Mammalia > Rodentia > Gliridae > Muscardinus > Muscardinus avellanarius. The sequence goes on along the minus strand of NC_137791.1, from coordinate 134,258,994 downwards.
CAATGTCGCCTTGAGGAAAACGGCCATTGTTACAGACAAAGAGAAACCCGTGATTTGCCCCAGGCTGCCCTGAAATGAGCCAGATTCTGGACCCTGAGGCTGGGTTCCATTTGACCAGAGGGGAAAGGATCAAAAGTGTGAAACCTGGGGGTGGATACACTGGTGTTCTCCCCTGACTGTGCGTGCTTGTTGGGGGAGGCGAGGATGAAGACAGGGCAGGCGTGCCTTAGGAGACAAAGGGGGAAAGGGTCAGAGAGCAGGCATCAAAAAAAAAAAAAAAAGAAGTTCAGAAAATCAAAGGGCAGCCGGAAACAATGGGTTAGGGGACTATTGTGCTCGGGCAAAGATCCTAGGGCCGGGACTGAATGGCTCCGCAGCCAGGTCCTCTGCTCCCACCAGGGTGCCTGTCAGAGTCATCTGGGTTCAAGGATGTGAGCGCTGCTCTGGACAGCAAAGGTCTGTAGGGATGCTCATGGGTGCTGATGGTGGTGCGGGGACGTGGCAAGGACTCTGTAACCAGAGCTTGAAAGGAACCGCTTCACGCTCTGCATTGCCCTCCCCAGCCCAATTGGGCAGCTTCCTTCTCCCCCTCCTTGTGCCACAGTCAGGGCTCCAATAAGTCCTCTTGGTCCCGGTGACTCAAAGATGATCCGCAGCCGGGCATGGTGGCGCATGCTTGTAATCCCCGCGCTTGGGAGGCAGAGACAGGAGGATCGCGCAGGTTCGAAGCCAGCTGCGCGCGCTGGTTTAGGAGACTCTGTTTACAAATATAAAATGTAAAAATAGGTCTGGGAGTGTAGCCTGGAGGTAGAAGGGCTTCCAGGAACCCCAGTACCACCAAAAAAAAAAAAAAAAAAAAAAAAGATGATCCGCAGACCAGCAGCAACTCCTTCACCTGGGAGTTGGCAGACATACAGAATCACTGGCCTCTGCTACAGCATCTCGTGCAGATCTCGAGAAAGCTCGATCAGGGGCTCCGCAATGGTGTATCCCCCATGAAGTATGTCTAGCATTCCTTTCTTCAAAAAATTTAGGATTATTTGGATTAATATGTATAATTGGAATTTTATATATAAACATTATAACTAAAACTGATGGGCAGCGGCTTGTGAGAGACTCAGACAGCAAAGATTTTTTTTCCCAAGGATAAAGTTATTGGGCCAAAGATTAAGTTCAAACTGACCTTAGTTTGAGCCACTGTCTAAGATCAGGTTTGAATCAGCCTTGTGAAGTGAGCCAAAGCATACTATGATTATTTAAATGTCTGACACCCTTGCCCTAAACTCTATATAAAAAATAAAACTTTTCCAGTTCTTGAAGATCCTGCTTGCATGGCTATGCCCTTGCTTTTCTGCCAAAAAATAATATATAAAATGTTGCAGGGGATATGTTGCGGGGGATAAGGTTGGGGGGGGGGAATGTGCGTGGTGTGAAGTAATCCCCCCCACCACCAGACACACAAACAGAAAAACCGTGGGTTCTTGTCCTAAGCTAAGAATAAGTATTCATCGCTTGGACAGCTGCTGAAGATTTAAAGGAGTTTATTAGAAAGATAGAAATACAGAAAATAGAAATACAGCCCCATGCCCAGATGGCATGAGGGGATGACTCGAATGAGTATACCCAAGGGCTGATACGTGGACTCGGCCTTTTTATACCCATGACCTCCATCTTGTTCGCGTGACTCTGACGAGAACATCCCTGTAAGGTACCTCCCCTAGCAAGGTGGGGTAAGGTGTCTTCTTTCATGGAGGGCAAGGTCAAACCCTGCCCCATCCCCCCTAGATCATGTAGATCTGTCTTTAGAAAGAGGAAGCCCTAGCTCTCCTCTGTTGACTTGTTGAGTACTTTGAGCTAGGTTGATTTACACTGGAATAGCTGCCTGTTGTTAGGCCGAAACCAAGTCCTTTCTTTATCCATGTCTTTCTCCATTTTGACACAACTGTTTTGAAATATACCAATTATTTTCTTTTGAAATATATTAATAATCAGAGCTTTCCCAAATCTTTCTAGGTCATTCCCCATACTGGCACATAAAAGTTGTAACAAATCCTGAATAAAATGGAGAAGATTGAATCTGATTTCGTGTGGCAATTCTTCTCTCATTCGACCTCGGCTCCTCTATCACCAACACACGAACCTCGACTCATGCTAGGGCTGGACCTCGGCAGGCCTCCAATACAGACTTCCTGGGCCAGACTCCGCTTTTAACAAGATTCTCAGGTTTTTTTGGTGAGATGTTCTGCTCTACTTCTGCTCCCTGGTTTCCTGGGGAGGGAGCAAAGGCTCAGAGAAGGTGCCGGTCTCGCTCAGAGTCACAAAGCCTGCTTGCACCCCAGCTCCCAGGGGGCCCCAGAGCTCCTGCTGGGTAACTGGCTGAGGCAGACAGGGTCTCCACTTCCCAAGAAAGAGAAAAGTCCTCGGTCTCCCATCCCAAAAGCAGTTCTGGTGGAAACAGCCCCTGGGCGGCCTTCGTTGGTTTGCTGTTGTACCAGTATTGGGAAGAGGCATCAAAATGTATTAATGTACCAGTATTGGGAAATATTTTCAATTTTCAAGACATAACTTTGGTAGAAAAAAGCCAGGAGCTTCAAGGAAAGGGCCGCAGATTTCCAGGCACTGAGGGTAATTAGAGAGAGAACAGAAGAAGCCCAAAAGCCTGGGGTCTTTTTACATTTCTAAGAGAAGCGAACTTCCTCAAGGATGTGGGGGAATGCCACGAGCCTCCAAGAGACCCCAGACTCCGGATAATCAACTTAACACATTTGGAGTGTAACATAAGGCGTGGGGCGTGGGGTCTGTGCCAGAGACAGGGCAGGTCTACAGGAATCTCCACATCAAAAGACCTGCCCTGGAGAAAGGGCAGATCTAGTCAGGTCAGAAGACTGGTTATAAAGTACTCTGTATCCAGAAATTCCCGGTGACTTCTTTTCAAGTCATCTCACCGTGTCACCCTTCATGACATAGTGCTTAGTTTAATCTATATTCTATCTTTCCATCTCTGTAAAAATACTCATTTATGCTTCCAGCAAGAGTTAGGGCTAGAGTTTTCTATACCTAGCTCAGAACAAGAATCTGCGCCTACACATCTCTCTCAACATAACTGGAACAGCTTCAGGAGCCCAACAGGGTCCTCAGAACAGTTCCCCAACCGTAACAGCCATGGGTACAGGTAAGGAGAAAGCCTGTCCAGTCTGTGCACACGAAGCCGCTCCTCTTCCCGGGAGGGTTGTGCAGATGAGGAGATAGAAAGGAAATAGGCAGATAGGGAAAAGGCCTTGGTAGAAAAAAGCTAATTTCCTGAGTTTCCTGAGGGGCGACAAATGCCTGAAACTCCAAAGGCTCAGAGATAAGAAGGATCAGAGCTTCACAAAGCCATCCTGAGTTTCCTAATCAACAAACCCACCGAGCAAGTCTGGCATTCCTGCAAGGAGACCCTTCAAAGAACTTGCAAATGTCCTATGCAAATTCTCCTTGGAGTCACCCTAACCACAAACGGACTTGGACTTGCAAGCGGTCAGGCATCGGCCAGTCAGATGGCAAAAGGGGGGACTTCCCGCTCGGGACTCCCTCCCCTTTTGGGGAGCTGTTCTCTCTCTCGCAGGTCGTGTTGGCCCTGAGAGAAGGCAGAATGCATCTGAGGGCACGTGGCTCGGGCGACTCTCGAGTAGTGACCTGAAGGCCTCTGCTGGACATCATGGCTGACCAGGCCCCTAGGGGTGACCTGTACCTCTTTTCTGGCAGATCGCGTGGACTCTGGGAGAAAGTAGTTTGCAACTGATGGGCACTTGGCTCGGGCGACACTCGGGTAGTGACCCTGAAGGCAGCTACTGGACCCCGGAGTTCTGACCGCCCCTATGGGGTGTTCGACCAATTTTCTCTATTCCCTTCTGGCAGATCACGTGGACTCTGGAAGAAAGCAGCCTGCACCTGAAGGAAATTCGGCTTGGGCTACTCTCAAGTATTGTCCTGAAGGCAGCTGCTGGACCAGCCCCTTTGGGGGTGTTCAGCCACCCTTACCCCATTCCCTGCTGCTTCCAATAAACCTTTTACTCCCCTTCCTGAGGTCTGCGGGTGTCATTCTTCGCACACCGTAGACAAGAACTCGCCGGGGTTTTCTCTCAAGAAACCCCCGTTTCACAGACATCACTGCAGTTGCCTATGTTTGCAAGGACCCTGACTTCTCTGTGCCTGTTTCCTCGTCTGGAAGAGCTGCTCTTCTCTGGCCACTGTGCGTCGAGTCTCCGCTGTGGGCCAGGCCTGGTGCCCATGAGTGTCGCAATGGCCCAGATATAGCAGGGCTGTGGCTGCGGCTGCTAAGGATTCAGGAAAAAGCAAAGTGCAGCAGGAAGACCACACAAAACCACAGAGAATCACGAGCTACCAGGAACATCTGTTTATTCCACTAGCCAGAGCACACATACATTTATTTATTTATTTATTTATTTATTTATTATATTTATTTATTTTTGCAGTACTGGGGATACTGGGGATTGAACTCAGGGACATTCTACCTCTGAGCTACATCCCCAGTCCTATTTTATTAATTTTATATTTGGAAACAGGGTCTCGCTAAGTTACTGAGAGACTCACTGAATTGTTGAGGCTGGCTCTGAACCCGTGATCCTCCTGTCTCAGCCTCCCAAGTACTGGATTACAGCTGTGCACCACTATGCCCGGTTCAAGGCAGACTTTTAGAGATTTCTCTCAGGATTCTTGTTCTGGTGGAAAAACAAAAGCAAACAAAAAAAACTTCTTTCATGAACTCCAATCAGTCAGAAAATGAGAGGCTGAAAGAGGGTCTGATGGGAAATCTCCTGGCCCATCATCATTTCCCTGAAGGGGAAACTGAGGCCCCGGGAAGGGCTGAGACTTCCTCAGGGACAGACAGCATCGGCAGAGGTACCATGTAATATATGGAATGCCTGTGTGTGTCTCCCCCAGAGTTCACACGTGGGTGCCCTAACCCTCCATGTGACGGGGCCTTTGGAGGTAATTATGTTCAGATGAGGTCCTGATGGGATTGGTGTCTTTGGGAAAGGAGACCAGAGCGGGGCAGCTATCTGCAAGCTAGGTGAGCACTCCCAGACTCGGGGTCACTAGTGCCTTCCTTGGTCTTGACCTTCTCAGGAAGGCTGAGAAATTGATGTTGCTGCCTAAGCCACCAGGCTGTGGGATTTTGTGACAGGAGCCCTAGCTGAGATCCACCAGGATTCCTTGTCCCCATTCTGGTATATTTTATGTCTCCCTTGACTTCCTTGAGGAGAAAGGCACATTTTAACCAATTTAGGCTCTGTTTTGTTTTGTGTGTGTGGCACTGGGGATTGAACCCAGGGGCATTCTGAGTTACACCCCATTGCTATTTTTTGTTTGGAAATAGGGTCTCACTAGTTTGCTGAAAGTCTTTGATCCTCAAACCTTCGATCCTCCTGTCTCAGCCTCCTGAGTACTGGGATTTTAGGTGCAAGCTCTGTGCCCAACTGGGTAAGCTCTTGAATCAAGACTTTAAGTCACTGGGTTTAGTCCCCAGTACACCCCCCCACTCCCCAAGAAAGCCAAACACTGGCAGGACCCAAGGCCCCACCCAGGTGGGCAGGGCCTGGAGTGGACAGGGCCATTCTAGGGGCTGGAAATTGGGCAAAGTGCCCGGGACTCCCAAGCTGCTGGGAGGCCTTTCCAACAAAAATGTTGGAGACCTGGAAAAGCAGTTTTTGGCTTCACCAGGAGAAAAGCAAACTGTAAAGTCAAAACTAATAAATGTTTAATTAAATGCCCACAGAAGGTAGCACCGTGTCAACATTATTAAATTGCTCGATTAATGATTGCTAAAAATCTCATTACAGGTGAAAACGATTTAGATTTTCTCACTTTGCAAGAATTTTCCTGTACGTTCCCATCCTTCCTAAAAAAAAAAAATCACAGCCACTGTAAATCAGTGCCTTGTAGCCCAGCAAAAACAAAGGGGAAATATAAAAAAAAAAAACTTTTAGAAACTTTGTAATAAAAAGGCTATATGTAATGTGCCTGATGTTGCTGTGTTTTTAAGAGTTTGCTGTGCTGAGGGCTGGGGCCCAGGCCTTCAAAACAACCCGTGGAAGGGCCCGCAAGTTACCGTAACTCAGAACCTTAGCAGTTCAAGGCTGGTGTGCGGCCAGCACCCCAAGGATCCTGCATGCATCACCTGGCAGCTTCAGCTTCAGCTTCTTCCCATTCAGAAATATCCAGACGCCCGGCGTGGTGGCACATGCCTCTAATCCCAGTATATGGGAGGCTGAGACAGGAGGATCGCACAGGTTGGAAGCCAGCCTCAGCTACTTAGTAGGCTCTCAGCAACTTAGTGAGACCCTGTTTCCAAATAAAATATAAAATAGTGCTGGGAATATATCCTGGAGGTATATATTTTGTGGCACCTCCAGTACCACAAAAAATAAAAAATAAAACATATGTAAATGGAAATACATTTTTTGCGTGTGGTACTGGGGTTCCTGGAAGCCCTTCTACCTCCGGGATACACTCCCAGACCTATTTTTACATTTTTATTTGGAAACAGGGTCTCCTAAGCCAGCGCGCACGGCTGGCTTCGAACCTGCGCGATCCTCCTGTCTCTGCCTCCCAAGTGCGGGGATTACAAGCGTGCGCCACCACGCCCGGCCGGAAATACATTTTAAAATGATAAGAAGCCAAGTATGGTGGCTCACGGTTGTAATCCCGGTACTTGGGAGGCTGAGACAGGAAGATCACAGGTTCAAAGAAAGCCTCAACAAGTAGTAAGACTCTTCAAACTTACAAGACCCTGTTTTAAAATAAAAATAAAAAATGGGGCTGGAGGTATAACTCTGGGACAGAGTGCCCCTGAGTTCAATACAAGTACCTCACTAAATAAATAAATAAGAATGAAAATATAAAGTAGTAAACACAATCTTTTTTTTTTTTTTTGGTAGTGGGAATTGAACCCAAGGTTGCTATACTATTGAGCTGCACCCCCAGCCCTTTTATTATTTGTTTTGCAACAAGTTCTAAATTGTCCAGGCTTAAGCTGGACCTGGTGGTGCACACTTGTAATCCCAGTATTTAGGAGGCTGAGATAGGAAGATCGCAGGTTCATGGGCAGCCTCAGCTACTTAGCGTGTGATAGGTCGGATCCCTCTCTTCCCCCACGGGACCCCCGCAGCAGGGACAGGAGGCGGAACCCGGAAGCCAGAAGCAAATTATCACAGACTCCAGGTGTCACAAGACTCCAAACATTGTGAGACACTCCAGGCATCGTGAGACTCCGGACGTCATGAGAGAATCGTCATTCCCTCACTGCTAGCCCCACCCCAGCCCCACCGCTTTAAATATCGGGGTATTTCCACCCTCTGGTGGGACTCCACTGGTAGTGAGGCTCACCGGTCTCTTCCCCCATGGTTGGCAGACCCGCCCGAAGGCGCCAGTTGATTTAAGCTGCTTTTGATAACTAGGCTGGTGTTTACCTCCTTCCCGACTTCCGCTCAATTTCAATGTTACAGCAAGGTCCTCTGCAGCTTTGTGAGACGCTGTTTCAAAATAAAGAATAAAAAAATAGGGCTGGGGAATATAGCTCGGAGGTAGAATACCCTTGGGTTTCATCCCCAGTACTGCTAAAATAATAATAATAATTAAATAAGTAAATAAATTGTCCAGGCTTAAGGAGGCGCTCCCAGGAGAAAACAAGCAGGAGTGTAGGGAACAGAATAAGACAGAAGAGGCCCAGCAAGGCCACCTGTCAGGAGAGGTCCCAGGGTCAGCCTGGCCCATCAGGGAGCTCCCAGGCCTGTCACGGAGGGCTGTGGCCTCTCCTATGCTCATGATATCAGTGTTTGGCAGCCATCCTGGAGCAGATAAAGGAAAAACACATTCTTTCAGAAACGATGGTCTCTCACAGACCATACAGAAGTGGCTCCAGCAGCGCCAGGTGGTCCCTGGAAGACTACCGGTGTGAGTCTTAAAAGCAGAGGGCATGAGCCGGGCGTGGTGGTGCACGCTTGTAATCCCAGTACTTGGGAGGTGAGACAAGAGAATCGTGCAGGTTTGAAGCCAGCCTCAGCTACTGAGCGAGACCCTTTGCAACTCAGTGAGACCGTTTCAAAGATAAAAAGACTAAAAAATAGGGTTGGAGGTAGATCTTGGAGGTACAGTGTCCTTGGGTTCCATCCCCAGTACCGAAGGAAAAAAAAAAAAGCAGGAGGGCTCAGAAGCCTGGGAGGTGAGAACCCAGAACCAGCAGAGCTGTCTGGGGCCCCGGGCTGAGGGATAGTACCCACTGCATGGTGGGTGTGTCACATCACAGCCCTGAAAGCACTCTGGTCAGTCAGTCTGTCTGTCTGTATATATGTATATATGTATATCTGCCTCTCCCAGGAAGCAATCAATTCCCTGAAGACAAGGACACGGCCTTACCCTTCCTGCCTCGGCACCCACATGCACAGGTGCTCAGTCAAGACAGCCGATGGCACAGGCATGATGCTGAGCAGCACTGGAGGGCACCGTGGGGTTGGCGTCCAGTCCCGGAGCTACACTGCCTCGGTGGGAGCCGGCTCTACTGACATCCTTGGTGTCTGTGGCCTGTCCCTTCATCCGAGAAGGGGAACATATGATGGCGCCGGCTCACAGTCTCTTGGTCAAAGCCCTTAAGGAAGATGTTTTAGGATTTTGAGTTTTCCTGATTTCAGAAAGATAATGCATGCATGTACAACCCCAGCAGGGACTTTGCACTTCCAGCCAGCCAAGGACAACAGCGTTTCCGCAATGGATGACAGCTGCCAATAGTTACTCCAAGCAGGACAAGCAAGGACCTTGAGCCCCTCACACAGCCTCAGCCCACATTTGGTCAGGTCTTGCCAAGCAAATCAATTTAGACGAATACAAACCAGGTTAGGGTTAGGGGATGATGATATTGATAAGAACAATGTTATAAATTCTGCTGTTGATTTGGTTTTAGGTACAAATAGATTTTGGTTTTGGAACACTCTGGATTTTGAAATTATAGTCGGATACTTGTGAACCTGTGTTTATCTGAGAGTGTGACATAGAGATTATATGAGAGGACCAACAGTAAGTACCTTAGCCTGGTGTTCAGCACACAGTGAGCCCCTGATAAATGTTATTGGATGCTGTTGGTAATGATATTATAACGATTACTATTCCTATCATCATCATATCATCACCACCATCATCATCATCACCACCATCACCATCATCATCACCATCATCATCACCATCACCATCGCCATCATCATCACCATCGTCACCACCATCACCATCATCACCACCATCATCATCACCATCACCATCGCCATCATCACCATCATCATCATCATCATCACCATCACCACCACCACTACATCATCATCATCACTATCACCATTATCATCATCACCATCATCATCACCATCATTATCATCACCATAACCATCATCATCATCATCACCATCATCATCATCATCACCATCATCACCATCACCACCACCACTACATCATCATCATCACTATCACCATCATCATCATCACCATCATCATCACCATCATTATCATCACCATAACCATCCTCATCATCACCATCATCATCATCACCATCATCATCATCATCATCACCATCATCACCATCATCACCACCATCATCATCATCACCATTATCATCACCACCACTGTTACCGACGGGCTCAGTCCTGTGGGGGCAAGTCCACTCGCGACCGGGAGCCTCAGAAAGATGGGGCAAAAGGCAGGTGGAGTTCTGCAGAAACTTATCTGCAGCAATTCTTTCCCCTCTATGAATTCCCTAAGTTTTTAGGTACGGCGCTTGGGAAAGAATTTGAGGTGGACAAAGGCTTCTTGAGCCAATGACACTTTATTACAAAAACTCCAAGAAATTTATACCTTTCACCAGTAAAGTTAATAATAAGAGAAAAGGGAGGTGGGTGTAATCATTGTGAAGTAATAATGAATGACATGTAAACAAAGGTAATAAAACTAGTCCTTCAGCTGGCTGTTGATCTTCGAGAGATTGACTCCTGACTCCTGATTCTTTTCCAAGGTCTTTGCAGATAAGCAGTCCCAGGGGGCCACTTCCCAAAATAAACAAGCATGGCCAAGGCTTGGGGGTTTCTCGGGGAATCTTCTTTGGCTTTCTTGGAACTTTCCATCTTTTGGGCTCAGTTCATATAGCAAGTGTGGGGAGACGTGGTGATTCAGGTGGATGTGATAAAGTTTCTCCAGGTGTTGGCATTTTTTATCTCCTAAATCTGAAAGCTTAAGCAAACTCACAACACAGTTTTGCAGACAAAATACCACAAACAACACCACAAAGTTCTTGGTTTTAATTGTCAGATGTATTTCCTTAACTGCTGAACACTCTTCTTTAGACAATAAGCCTATTAAAAGTCTAACCATCTTTAATAATCCATTTCTCTGTCACAAACCCTCTGCAACCTGCTTCTAACTTTCTAATTCCTTTCTTTCCCAGTTGGGACTTTCTTATGATAAGCTCTTCTTCATGCAAAAATGCTTTTCTTACTCTTACACGGTATTTCCTTTCCTTCATACATATATATTTAGAACGTCTGTCCTTTATTTTGTCATATTCATTAACCATGCGGTCAGCCTCTCTGTCTTCAGGAATATTTACACTGGGCGTAAAAGTCACCAATCTTTTTCCTTGAGTCTATTGTATTTGGGCAACTAAGTTGTTTATCAACTAAATTGCTTTAAGGTCACACACAAGGTTTTTATCTTCTCTGTCTCTAGGCAGGATCTCAAGGGTAAACAAAGTTACCTTAAACTGAACTACCTTACCAGAGTTAATAGCTTAACCTAAGTTAGTGATAGTGAGGGTCAGAGACCCTTTGTAATTGCTGCAGCTGGAATGCTTATCACAGCATCTGAATTCTGGCCAGTTTTTATTATTGAGCAGAGCCAAGGACGTTTAGGCAAATTATTAGAGATTTTATTTCCACGGACTCAATTTCTATTTGTAGTCCTAATTTCACATCACTGGAGCAATTCGTGTAGAAAGTTAAAGGGAATAATAGTGAAGGGTATCTAAAAGTGGGGGGTACTTTGGCCAGAGACGACCCTCTTTCTCAGGGCGTTCTGCCGATTAACTATGTGGAGTGGGGGGTCTCAACACATAGATGCCGAGGCAGCAGGATGTCTTGGCACACCACCACCACATCATCATCATCATCACTATCACCATCATCATCATCATCACCATCATCATCACCATCATCATCACAACCATCACAACCATCATCACCATCACCACCATCACCACCACCACCACCACCACCACCACATCATCATCAGAAAGTACGAGCCTGCAGCAGGGAATCAAGCCCCATACTCCCTGCTCTTGACAACACTCGTCTTAGAGATTTCAACAGTGTTCATTGAACATCATTCAGACATCAGGCACTGTATCGCTAGGATCACTTGATTCTTCACTAAAATTTCCCAGAAGACTTCAAGGTCTTTGAGGAAAGAGCTGTGTCTTGTTCTCCATTTCATCTTTAAACTCAGTGCGGAGCCTTACAATGGTAGGAGCCAGTGAATGTTTGCTGAATGAATAAATGAACAAATGAAGCTGGGCACTGTGTCACACACTTGTAATCTCAGTACCTGGGAGGCTGAGACGGGAGGATTGTAGGTTCGAAGCCAGCCTCAGCTACTTAGTGAGGCTCTCAGCAACTTAGTGAGACCCTGTTTCCAAATAAAATATAAAATAGGTCTGGGAATATAGCCCAGAGGTAGAGAGCTTCTAGATTCCATCCCCAGTACCACACACACACACACACACACACACACACACACACGAACAAATGATTTATATCATGGGGTGGGAGTTCACAGCATAGTAGCAGACATGAACAATATTTTAAATAATCAGAAAGAACTTGAAGCTTAAATAGCACAGAAAGAAAAGTTATTCACTAAAAATTAATAATGAGCTTAAAAGTTGAGAAAAATAAAAGTTGAGAAGTCAAAGAAGCTTTCAGAGTCTAAAATATTTTTATAATGCCTGAGGAAAATATTCCAAGCAAAAAATAATAAAAATAGAAATAAAAAATTTAAAAAACAGCATATGCAAAAGCAAAGAGACACAACCCAGCACTCACAGAACAATCCGCCCCACTGTTGCAGGAGGCACCTTCCCAACCACACCTGGAATATTCCATAAGATAGATCTACATCAGGCCACAAAACAACCTTAACCACTTTAAGACTGAAAGCATTTCAAGTATCTTTCCTGACCACTATGTTGTAAAACTAGAAATCAATAGCAAGAGGAAATTTGGAAACTTTATAAGTAGAAATTAAATAGCTTCTAACCATCAAAGTGTCAATGAAGAAATCCAAAGAAAATTAATTGAAAAATGTATCTATCATACTTTTTGCTGATCTTTGCGCCCGGCCAGGAAGCAGAGCTCTATCTTGACATGTCCTGTCAGGTGACCACCCATTCATTCAACAGATACCTTAGACTCTGTGGCAGTGGATGCAAGGGACACTGCGCCTGATAGGACATGTCCTTGACCTTTGCACAGGTAGACTCTGAGCCTGACCTTGACCTTTGCACAGGTAGACTCTGAGCCTGATCTTGACCTTTGCAGAGGTGGACACTGAGCCTGACCTTGACCTTTGCAGAGGTAGACACTGAGCCTGACCTTGACCTTTGCAGAGGTGGACACTGAGCCTGACCTTGACCTTTGCACAGGTGGACTCTGAGCCTGACCTTGACCTTCACACAGGTGGACTCTGAGCCTGACCTTGACCTTTGCAGAGGTGGACACCGAGCCTGACCTTGACCTTTGCAGAGGTGGACACTGAGCCTGACCTTGACCTTTGCAGAGGTGGACACTGAGCCTGACCTTGACCTTCACACAGGTGGACTCTGAGCCTGACCTTGACCTTCACACAGGTGGACTCTGAGCCTGACCTTGACCTTCGCACAGGCGGTGCCCTGCACCTGGTTCCTCTTTCTTCTTACTCTACCTGGGAAGTCCTGCTTCTCCTCCCAGATTCGATTCTAGCCCCCCTCCTCTGGAAAGGCTTCTCACTCTGCCCAGAGAAAGTTAGTTATTGTTGTCATGATACTTTCTTTGTTCATTATCACTTTAAAGCACTTTGTTATTTTATTCTCTAAGTTAATAGGCTCTGTTTGGGGAGCCAGTTTCTGCTTTACAGAAAAATTGAGGAGAAATCACAGCGTTTCCATAAATCCCTCCAGCTGCCCCATGTATTAATAGCTCACATTCCCCTTAAATTAGCCTCTTTCATTACCGTGGCACATTTGCTGCAGTTGACGAGTCACTGCAGATATTAACTAAAGCCCATAGTTTACACTAGAATTTGCTCCTTGTAAGCCAGGCTTGGTGGCGCATGCTGTAAGCTCAGTATGCGGGAGGCTGAGGGCAGAGGATCGCAGAATCAAGGTCAGGCTCATCAATTTAGCAATAACTTGTTTCAAACAAAAATTAGAAGGGGTGGGGATATAGCTCAGAGGTAGAATGCCCCTGGGTACTTAGTGAGACCCTGTTTTAATGTAAAGAATAAAAATAGGGCTGGGAGTATAACTTGGAGCTAGAATGCCCCTGGGTTCCATCCCCAGATCTGCAGAAAAAAAAAATGTATGAAGACATGTATCCACCATGTAATATATGGTAATATACAGAATACAATATAGTTTCACTGCCCTAAAAACCTCCTATGTTCTACCTCTTTGTTCATCTCTCTCTCCTAATCTCTGGCAACTATTGATCTTTTACTGTGTCTGTAGTTTTGCCTTTTTTAGAATGTCAGTAGATAGCCCTTTTATTTTCTACTTATTTATTTTTGTGTATGGTGCTGAGGATGGAACCCAGGGGCCTCCTACCTCCGGCTTACACTCCCAGGCCTTTTTTATATATTTTTATTTGGAAACAGGGTCTCGCTAAGTTGCTGACAGCCTCACTCAGTAGCTGAGGCTGGCTTCGAACCTGTGCGATCCTCCTGTCTCAGCCTCCCAAGTACTGTGATTACAAGCGTGCGCCACCACGCCCAGCTCTAAATAGCATTTAGATTAGCTTCTTTCATTTAGGAAGGAGTATTTAAGGGTCTTCCATGTCTTTTCATGGCTTGCTAGCTCATTTCTTTTTAGTGCTGAATAATATTCCTTTGTATGGACGTACCACAGTTTGTTTAGTCGCCAACTGAAAAACACCTTGGCTGGGCGCTGTGGTGTTCACCTGCAACCCCAGTACTTGAGAGGCTGAGACAGGAGGATCACAGGCTCTAGGTGAACCTCAGCAACTTAGCGAGACCCTGTTTTCAAAATAAAAAATATAAAGGGCGAGGTATGCAGCTTAGAGATAAAATGCCCCTGAGTTAAATCCTCAGTAGGAAAAAGCAGACATCTTGATTGCTTTCACATTTTTGGCAATTATAAATAAAGCTGCTGTACACATCTGAGTGCAGTTTTTGTGCGGATGTAAAGTTTTACCTCCTTTGGGTCAATGCCAAGAAGCATAATAACTGGACTGTATGGAAGAGTACATTTAGTTCTGTACGAAACTGCCAAACTGCTTTCCCCAGTGGCTGCGCCAGTTTGCATTCCCACCAGCAGGAAGGAGAGCCGCACTCCTTACTTCATTTTAGCTGTTAACTGCTTGGTTCCCACCACCATCTTCCCTCAGACGCTGAGCTCCTGGAGCACAGAAACCATGTGCTATGTATCCCGATTTTCTGTAATTGGCACTGAAATATTTACTGAGTGACTTATTTGCTGATCTTCTATTTTATTCATTACTTACTTATTTACTTATTTCTTTTTGGTCCTGGGGATGGAACCCAATATATGCCAAGCACATCTTATACCAGAAGCTACACTCTAGCCCTTGAACTCATATGTTTTAATGACAGAGTTTATCACTTAAAATAATAGCACACATCTCTGTATGCTACCTTGGCGGTGTGTAGAGAACTAAAGGCCTGATGTTGTGGCCTGAGAAAGACCTAAGCTCTGTTCTGTGAGTCTGTTGTTTCTACAACATTTTAACATCGAATTTAAATACAGTTCAGAACTAGAGTCTAATCTCAGCTTTCAAATTATTTATCATTTATATTCTTTTTTGTTTTTTTACAGATCTGGGGATGGATCCCAGGGCATTCAACCTCTCAGCTACACCCCCTGCCCTATTTTTTTAATTCTTTATTTTGAAACCGGGTCTCACTGAGATGCAGAGGGCCTCACTAAGTAGCCGAGGCTGTCCGTGAACCGTGATCCTCTGGTCTCAGCCTCCCAAATGCTGGGATTACAATGTGCGCCACCATGCCTGGTTTGTCGTTAATATTCTTGTTCTATAGCTTTGGAGTTCTATTCTTTTCCTAAATCATCAGCAGCCATCAGGACCATGACAATGACGCAGCACCTTTCAGCCAGGTGCCACCACGGGAGACTCCCCACACACCACAGTCACAGCTACCTGTTTGCAATCTCCATCCGAAGGCAGAGGGCCGAGGAGACCAGGGCGATGAAGAATACTAAGATGTAACAGAAAGCTGTGCAGAGGACCATGGTGCCCAAGGAGACTCCCACCCAGGCTGGGATTTGGAAGGTGCCATAGATTACATGAGAGAATGTCTATTGCTGTTTGGGGCTGTTTGTTACACAGCATCATCAGCAAGAGTAACTAACAGAAAACTTCCTGGGGTAAAAAGCCTTATCAGATAGACCTAAGAGAGAGCATAGCTTAATGCAGAGAGTTCTGAGGACACTGAATAATATTTATAACTGGCATGAGGCCCCTCCATAATTAGCAACTACTGGGAAGCATATGGATAGAAAGATAGGATTGGGCTAGAGATTCTATCTTTAGAAGAACCCCTTCTTCTTCCTGGCAAGGCCTCATGACTGTAATTAACTCCTTCTTATGTTCCTGCCTCTCTGCAGTGAAGGACTGGCTGTGTGACCGAGTTCTGGCCCTCGAGACCCACACATAAATATCCTCACAGATTCCTTGAAACATTTTCTCTTTACTGATGAATGATGTCAGGTGTGGTTGGAGCAGTCTCTCCACTCTCCTGGCTCGAACCAGGATGCAATTGCCGGAGTCATGACAGCCCTCTTGCATCCATGAGGAAATGGCCAGAAGCATTTCACCATCTCTGAGCTGTGGGCCAATGCCTGCAACTCCCTACCTCCAGACATCTTACTGCATTAGGACAACGCCCCCGTCTCCACGTAAGCGCAATAAGGAGGGCTTTGTGTCAGGCATTGTGTATTAGTTAGTCTTTCTAACTAATATGATAGCTAACATTTAAGGGCGCTTACCACAAGCCTGGCACTGTGTTAAGCATTTTATAGCTATTATGCCATTTAGCTTTTCTAATAATCCTATGAAGAATGGTACTATAGCCACATTAACATTTTTTCCAGAGGTCTGGTCTGCTGCAGGCTCCACTACTTCATTCCCACCGACTCCTGGGGTGCAGGTCCTCGTCCAGTTGCAGCCCCCACCCTTGCAACATAACAAGTTGGCATTTTACGCTGCCTGGGTACAACCTGGGCAAGACCCTGCCCTGAGAAATAGAGATTGAAGCCAATGGCTTCCATTCCCTCCTGATAGGGAGAAGTCATGAACTGGGGTCCAAGACCTGGGGATGTTGGGGTTCTGAGATCTGCAGGGTGTTTTTGAGCTCAGTGTGGTCCAGCGGAGAACCAGCTTCTTTCTAGGGCTCTGCCAGAGCCCTTGAAAACCAGCCTCCACCCACTCTCAATATTGCTGTGTGACGTTTCACCGATTGTCGCACCCTTGGGATAGTTAAAAAGAACAAAGGTTTTGTTAGGCCGCATTGGATTGATGTTGCAGAATGAATAAAATGAATAAATGTGTGTATGAGTGAGCTGCATTCATGAAAGAGTGCTCAGAAACCTATGGGTGGGCTCCTCAGAGCGGCGCTCAGGGGTGCACACACACACACGTGCACACACACACACACACACACACACTTTCTTTAAAAGGAAAGATGAATATAAATACAAGTTCTTTAACTCTCTTAGGGTAACACAAGCAAGATTCAGAGTGTTGAGAAGTTAGAACAAGGGGACTAATGTAACAAGATCAGATTTAACAAGGGCAGGTGTGGACCCCGCACATTTGGTCAAAACTGCCCCTCACGGGGAGCCGGTGGGGTGTGGGGCTTAACCGTGGCACGTGTGTAGATGGGGGTGCCCTAGGTGGATGGCCCTCTCCTGCGGTTCAGGAGTGGGAGCTGGCTGCCAAAAGCAGCAATGAGCGCCTGTTAACACAGGCGCAGTTACCAAAACAAGGGGCCCCACAGGGACGAGGGACAGACCACACCGGCAGTCTTAGCTCTGTTCTAGAAGGACACACATGCAGACTGGTGATGTGACCAAAACCACGTGACAGGATACAGACAGCACAAGTGGAAAAGCGAAAAGGACTTGAGCCAGAGGCTGCGTCCTCCTCGCAAATGGGGGTGCCCGAGTGAATGACCCTCTCCTGGGGTTCACGAGTAGGATCTGGCTGCCCCAAATAGTAGCCAATGAATTGGGGCATCCAACGTATAACGAGCTTTCCAAAAGGGGTGAGTTTCCCATCTTGGGTGGTATTTAAGTATAAAATAGACAACTTCTTGCTGGCGTCATCTTAGGAGAGATCTAAGGGTCCAATGAGGGCGTGGAAATAGATGGCAATTTCTCCAAGTCCCAAGAATTTCATTCCCTGAGATTAGATAGTAGAGGCCTGTCTATGTTTAATGCTCAGCTATCTACTTCTCTTTTGTCAGTGATTTTCCAAAGAAAAGGTGAGATGGGATAATGAAAGAATAGGAGTGAAGAGCAGAAGGAAGAGTGGGCTGTGTCAGGGCCACCAGGTCCCTGCAGCCATTTTGAGGAGAGAGACCAATGCTTTTTCTCCACTACAGCTTTTGTCGTGGTGCATGGCAATTGCCTCTGCACCGGGTGTGTTTGTTTTGTACCATTTTGTCTCTAACATATGGTGCTTGGTAAACAATAACTGTCAATAAACATTCATTGAATGAATAAATGGATGGATGGATGCATAGTGCATACTTTAAACGCTGTTAGAGACATGTGCTAGGCTGGCATATATTTAATACAATATTCTTAGGTACCGTTTGTATATATTATTCCACTGGAGGGAGAAGGGAGCCAGACAGCCAGGGGTGGGGGAAAGACGTGCCTCAGAAGTAAAAACTACCTTGTGGGTTTCAGAAATGTCTGGGATATTATGCCTGGAGCTGAAACATCAGGTCATAGTTACTTTTTCTTTTCTATAAACAGCTTATAGGTTTTGTAAAAAAAAAAAAAAAAAACATAAACAACAAAACCTCATTGCTTTTTCTGTGCCTCCTTTCCATGTTAGTTTTTGGTAATGAAATCTCGTGCACATCTGTCCCTGGAATTCTGAGTCTCCATTCTCTCTTGTTTGCTTTGCTCTGTAACCTTTCAACAAACTGTGTCTTGCTCTTGTACCTTGTGTAAGGGTTTAACGAGCAAAGGTCCTGTGCGTACTTGAAAAGATTTCAGGGGGACCAGAATGCTCCGATTCCCCTCCATAGCACCTGCAGGCAGAGCAGCGCCCAACACAGAGTAGGTGCTCAAAACTACGTAGAGAAGGAATACAGTGTTCACCGTCTGCCTCCGAAACAGGTAACGTGTGATGAACACGTTCCTGACATTCCTAGCTGACCTACCTCAGTGGTTAAGGGTGATTCTGAACTTAAAGACGAAAGTGTAAGAGGAGAGCGCTAGTCAGTGGTGCTAACCGAATGAGTCGGATTCAAAGCCAGCGCTGCCTGACTCCACAGCCAGGCTCTCTCTCAGCTACAAAGGGGACAGTGGCTTTTGGCCCAGCTGGAGCTCATCTTGGGCATTTCTTGCCACTGGCCCAACCCCCTTTTCTCTAGTTTTTCTGGTTTCCAGAACTCTGACAGCCTATTTCAGATGCTTTTAAGAACAAGAAAGGCTATATGTGTCAAATAAACAATGGTAAAAGGTTAGATGTATGGCAGGCAGGTGGGGGCAGGAGAATCAATGAACGAACAGCTAATTACATATAATTCCTGCCCCTGGCCTGCAGCTAGGTATCAGCTGCACCCTTCCATCTACCAACACATCCTAAAAACACAGACCGCCCGACTGCTCCCTGTTGATCCTGCCCCCGCTGCCCATGCAGCCCAGCAGGAGAACCGCCCCGAAGTCTTGGAAGGGAACCACATGTTCACGCCAGCTCTGTTCAGATCTCATTAATTCAGGAAGAGGATCCCTCAGCCAGTGGAAAGACACTGATATGTGCAAACGCTCCTTAATTGCTGGTTTCCTTTTGCTGTCTGCTCTCTTAATAAATTTGGAAACTATATAGATGGTGTTCCTTGAAGCAAGCCTCTGCATTTGCCTACTGCAGCACCCGGACAGAGCAGGGCGGAAGGAAACTGCCTGCTGGGGAACAGGCTGCTTCCCCAGGAGATGGCCCCAGTGAACGCCTTGGGTCTTCTACCCCGAACCAAATTCCTAGCTGCACGCAACTGTGAGCCTCCAGGAGGTATATGTGACTGTGAGCCTCCAGGATAGGCCAGCGACAGAGGAATCGTAAGGCAGAAATCTTGACACCAGAGGAACTCTGAGGGCCTAGAGCTTAACCAAGCCTGCAGAGGCCTGGGGAGATGTGGGTGGCTTTCAGGAGGGTGCCAGGTGGGTAGGAGTGAGTGATGGGGGGCGAGGAATGCTGATCTGCTCTGGAGCAGCCCTACAGTGACGGGTTAGGAGTAGAGCTGCTCCCTGAAGCTCTGTCTCCAGGTCACCTCTGGCCTCAAAGCAAGAGTCCCCTGACCCTGTCTGCTTGGCCCACGGCCCTGACTGCTTCTCCTTCAGACCCTGAAGCTGAGCTTCCTGGGTCCACTTGGGCTCTGCTGGTCACTAGCTGTGTGACCTTAGGCCAATGTCTTAACCCTTCTGCGACCTTAATTCTTCTTATTTATAAGATAGGGATGACAAAAATGCCTGTTGTATACGATTTTCATTTTATTCTCTGTTATCCACTGAAAATGGTACATTGTGCTTAGTAAGCGTCACATTATCACCACGACCACATCATCATCATCATTACCACCATCACCACCATCATCGTCATTATCATCATCATCACCACCACTACCATCATCATCGTCAACACCACCATCATTGCCACCACCACCACCATCATCAAAACCATCATCGTTACTATCACCATCATCATCATCACCACCACCATCATCATCGTTACCGTCACCATCATCATTATCACCATGACCACCACCATCATCATCATAATTTTCATCATCATCATCGTCATCATCATCCTCTCTAATGACAATCAGCACTCACACTGGAAATTTCAGTTTATAGCCGGGTGTGGTGGCGCACACTTGTAATCCCAACATTTGGGAGGCTGAGACAGAAGGATTGCAGTTCACGGACAGCCTCAGCTGCTTAGTGAGGCCCTTTGGAACTCAGTGAGACCCTGTTTCAAAACAAAAAATAAAAATAAAAATAGGGCTGGGGATGTAACTCGGAGATAGAATGCCCCAGTACTGCAAAAAAGAAAAGAAAAGAAAAGAAAAGAAAAGAAGAGAAAAGAAAAGAAAAGAAAATAAATAATTTCAGTTTACCTTCCTGGGGAAATGGGTTTTTCAATGTATTATCATCCTCAATTCCCTGGAACCTGTACTCCCCAAGACTACAACAAATAAAAGACAAATGAGAGGAAAGAGAAGCAGATAGCATGTGGACACGGAGCTGGCAAAGACTAAACATGAAGCACTAATGAAATGGCAGCCCGTGGCTGGCCCACTCTACACTGGTGATGGCACCAGGTGGGCAGGGCAGAGTCTCTCATGCCTTCCATGCACACAGCAGCCAAGACCAGTGACAGCCCGAGAAGGGGTAAGAGCGTGGGGAGAAAAGAAAGAAGGTCTGAGGGGAGAGCTCTCTGTACGGACAGAGGGCTAAGGTTGCTGCTGGCTGCAGAACATCTGCCCGTCTCGCCTCCCTTTGTTGACCCTGCCTGGGAAGGAAGCTGGAGTAAGGTAGTCCTTGCACGTTATTGGACTCCATGAACCCAGGAGTGCTCAACTACTGAGTACATCGCAAGTGCTTTTCTTAGTTTCTCACAAAGTTGCCCAGGCTGGATTTGAACTTGTGAGCCTCTGCTTCAGCTTAGGATTTCCTGGAGTTACAGGGATGCACCACTGTGCCTAACCATCACTCAGGGCTATGGCAGAAGTTGCAGCCGAGGTCGAGTGTTGTCTGCATTTGTGTAGAATCACCAAGTCTGGTATGTCTCCCAGGAGGCAGCCAACATGAGGAAGACCTTGGATTACAGTTAGGGACTTTATGTAGGAAATAATAAATGAGGTATCTTGGACACAACCATTTGAGGCATATTGGGGTATTGTGCTGTCAACATACAGGATCTTTGTTAAACATTTCTTGTAAGTGATAGCTATTCAACGCTAAATTGATTTCAAAATAAATATCTAACCCATCCTGGGCTACTTTGGGAGACAAAAGTCTTTCTGTGCTGCCCAGCCTGATACCTTCATCTTCAAGTCTGAGCTCAGTTGCTGCAATTTGCCTGCCTTTTTGATGAACAATTATGAAAGCTAGTAGTTGGCCGAAAGGCTTCCTAAATTAACAGCTGGAAATTGGGCCCTCCTGGGAGGAAGGAGAGAACCCGGCAGCGTGGTCAGTGCCTGGTGATGGATAGCTTTTGGAATCCTGCTATGCTGGCCTGCTTCATGCTCACTAAGCAAAGAAAGATGAAGACAAGTAATAACAGAGACCTAAAAATATATCAACAAGAATCTATGTGTTGTGAGGAAATTCCAAGCTTTATTAAATGCACTTTCAGTGAAAGAAGCCCTACAGAGATTTTCTTAATAAATTTCAAAGAGGGGAGATGTTTGGTCTCTGGAGTCGCCTACATAAGCAATTGTGGTATTTGTGGAATGTGGGACCGTGCAGCCCCTGAGGGTGTCATTTGGCTGGTATGAAGGTCATTTCTATGACAGATCAAGGCCTCCGATGGTGGTTTGGGGGAGCAGTGACTGTCCTCAAGTGGGCAGATTCTGTTCACATCCTGGACTCCCAGATCACAAGGAGTTTGAGACACAGCCATCCCTACAAGCATCCACGGCCCCCATACACAGGTCTGAGGCCTTGGTAACTCATTCCAAAATCCAACAACACCCACATTCAGGAAATTCCTCTTCATCTTTAGCCTCAATCTTTGATGCTGCAATGTAAACTCGCTATTTCTCATTCTGTTCACAACAGAAATAGGGAACAGCTGTTCTCTCTCACTGGCTCATATACCTGAGGACTTTTATTTCACCCATCTCCTAAATCTTCTCTTCTCCAGAATAAATACTCTAAATCCCAGAAACATTTTCTGAGACCAACCCAAACCACACGGGCCAATTACTTCCTAAGCGCTTCCTTTAATTCCAAACATTGACCAAGGTACCATCTCGGGCTTCATTCTTGAACCATGCATTCCCTGGGGGATGTGGAGGCCTAAAAGCAAGCCAGCCTCTCTCCAAGATTTCAGGGAGACCCCCACCTCCAGCTGCCTCAGCATCTCCAGCATGAAGCTCAGTCAGCATGAAACTCCATAGACCATCTTACATAATGCTTTCAGTAGCCCAGTTGCATAGATTTTTTTTTTAACCTTTAGTTCATAGATGAAGAAATAATTTCCAAAGGCCTTACTACTCATGAATGTCTGGGATTTGAACCCATGGCAATCTGACACAGAGCTCAGGCTCTGACCACCATGCCAGGCTAAGAAGTGGTTCCCTCTCTGTAGAGTTCCACCAAGACAGGTGTCTGGAATGGCCTGCAGCAGACCACGTAGACAGCTTTTCTACCGCTCTATTTCTTGAGTGACATGTCTTTCAATTCTTGCTGGTATTTTCCTACCCACACAAGGTAGGCTATGGTTACATAAAGCTTTTGTATTTTTTTTCTTCAGAGGTGTCATTCAAGAGCAACCAACTGAACTTCCGGGAAGATGGCGACCGAGAAAAGCGGGGCTTAAGAGTCCCGCTAACAACCAATCTTCATTACCACAAAAAGAGCGCCTTTCATAGCCAGAAAACACCATCACCAGAAAAACAAAAAAACCACCAGGCTCCAGAGAGAAAGCAGACTGAGAACAGAGCTCAGGGCCACAGAGGAGACACACGCGCCCGAGGACGCGGCAGCAGCGCCATACTGCCGGCAGCAGCGGCGAACTCAGCGGACGGCTACAGCAAGCCGAGGTGAGCCGATGCGGAACAGCCAGGCGGGATCTTTCGGCGCAGACAGCATTTAAAGCTCCCAGTGGCTGAGCTCAGCACACGCTGCAGGGATTCAGAGTGGAAATCAAAACCAGAGAAAAAAAAATACGCCAGCCTCATGGCCGAGGGCGTGGCAGAGGCGCCATATTCCCACCGGCGGCGGCAGCAGCAGTGAATTCACCGAGTCCAGTACAGCTACATCTACGTACTCAAGAACAGTGAGTCAAATTGCGGGCCACAGAGGAGAAATCCCAGTATTGGGCCTCCTGGGACTTGACCCAGTGAGGGAGTGGTGGTGGCAGAGATATCACACCATAGGAGAGCGTGCAACCTGGCACCCCCCATAGTTTAAAGCAGCCTCTATCGACTCCCTGGGTCGGAGACTCTGTGATACAACCCAGTAAAGGAGTAGTAGGGTCTGAGATAATACAGACTCGAGATCCAGAGCACCTTAAGTGAAGCCATAGTGACCCAAGGGAAGAACCCAGAGAAGGCACAAACCTCCGTAATCATGGGAAAGAGGAATAACACTGAAGTAATGAATGTGCACAACCCCACAACATCAGAACCTGATAAAACAGAAAATCAGAGCTTTCTAGAAGATCAAATCAGGAAAATAACTGTAGAAATAATAGAGGTGCTTCGAAAAGAACTCAGAGAGAGCCAAAAAGAGATAAAGGATGCAATTAATGAAGTAAAGGCCTCAATTCAAAGCACAAACAACCGATTAGACCACATGGAGAACAGAATCTCGCTCTTAGAAGATGAGCAATCCAAAAATGAATGCATAGTTTCTAATCTAGAAAAAGATATCCAACAGCAGGAATCTGACATTGAAGAAATATGGGCCCATCTTAAGAGAGCTAACCTAAGAATAATTGGAATAGAGGAGGGAAAAGAAAGTGATACCAAAGGGATCAACAATCTCTTCAAGGAAGTAATAGCAGAAAATTTTCCAAATATAGAGCAAGAAGTTGATACACAGATCCAGGAAACTTATAGAACTCCCTTTAGACAGGATCCGAGAAGAGGATCCCCACGCCATATAATTGTCAAAATGACCAATGTGGAAGCCAAGCAGAGAATCTTAAAGGCAACAAAAACAAAGGGCCAAGTGACATTCAGAGGCAAACCAATTAGAATCACTCCAGACTTCCCAAACCAAGTCATGAGAGCCAGAAGGGCTTGGAGTAACATATTCCACACTCTGAAAGAAAACAACTTCCAGCCAAAAATTTCCTATCCAGCAAAACTTTCTATCAAATTAGATGGAGAAATAAGAAGCTTCCATGACAAACAGAAACTGAAGGAATTTATGTCTTCAAAACCAGTGCTAGAGAAAATACTCAAAGAGATTAACTACAAAGAAGAAATAGGTAACACTCACCAGAACCAGAGAAACAAGAGTTTCCATCCAACAGACAACTAAGATTGGTTATCTGTGGAGATTGATTATTTATGTTAGTCTTTTACCTATCTCTAAATTGTATTGTTTGCCTTTATTGTTGTTAATTTTTAGGATTTCTAGTTGGAATATTAATATACCTTCAGATATAGCATTTGGAAATATTTTATCCAATTCTATTAGTAACTTTTAACTCTGTTTACATTGTCTTTGGATATACAATATTTTCTTTTATTTTTTAGGGAGTTTGTATATTCTTCTGTTGCCTGTGCCATTGAAATCATATCCAAGAAATCACTGCCAATTTCAATGTTGTGAGGTTTTATGACCCAGATTTTCTCCTAAAAGTTTATAGTCTTAAGATTTATATTTAGGTCTTTTATCTAGTTTGAGTTAATACTTGTATGTGGGATTAGGTAAGGGTCCAATTTTATTCTTTTCCATGTAATTATTATTTTTCAACAATATTTAGTTAAAAGATTATTATTATTTCCACCACCAAATCTTCGTGGAAACCTTGTCAAAAATAAATTGACAATATAGGGAAGAAGTTAGCTCTAGGCTTGTATTTAACTCCAATGGTCTATATATCTGCCTTTAGAACAGTACTACACTGTTTCAATTATTGTAGCTTTATATGGTTTGAAATCAGAAAATATACATCTTCTAGCTTTGTTTTTGCTTCGAGATTGTTTTGGGTATCTAGAGTCCATATTCCATATCAGGATAGATTTTTTTTCTGAAAAATAAATACATGATAGTTTCACCTAAAAAAAAGAAAAAAATATTCTCTGGTAAGAAAGAAAGCAAAAAGAAATATTGAAATGTTATCTTTAAGTCATCAAAAGCTTGGTATCAGACAAATGAAACTGTTATGTGAGATTATCATTTTTAATTTTGGATAAATTGCTATAATACTAGATGTCAACCACTAAACCAAGCATGGGAGGGAGGGATAGGGAGAGAATGGGGTGGGGATCGGGTGGGGGCTGACTGGGCGATGTGTGCATGTATGTCTACAAAAGTTTGTATCCCACTATGATGTATGAATACAGTGCACCAATAAAATAAAATTAAAAAAAAAAAAGAGCAACCAACTCAGCATGGTGGCGCACACTGTAATCTCAGCTCCTTGGAAGGCTGAGGTAGGAGAATCACACGTTTGAGACCAGCATAGGCAACTTAGTGAGACCTTGTCTCAAAATTAAACACTTAAGGGCCAGGGATGTAGCTCAGTGGCAAAGCATTTACCTAACATGCATGAGGCCTTGGTCCAATCCCAGCACCCTAAAAAAACAGAACAAAATAAAATACAGCACCCTCCACCTCGCCCAAAAGTGAGGGAAACTCCAGGTTTGAATGTTCCCACCAAAACCCATGCTGGAACTTAATTCCAATTGTATGGAATTAAAAGGTGGTGCCAGGCAAGATCTTGGTGATTTTTTTCTCCCTTTCTTTCCTTTCCCTCCCTTCCTCCCTCCCTTCCTTCCTTCCTTCCACCCAGGGCCATTCTACCTCTGAGTTATAACCACAGCCCTTTTTACTTTTTTGTTTTGAAAACAGGGTCTCATTATGGGGCCGAGAGTCTTCCTAAATTGCTGAGGCTGGCCCAGAACCTGTGATCCTCCTGTCTCTGGCTCCCAAGCACTGGGATTACAGACAAGCATCAGGCAAGATCTTTGGGGGGTGATTAGATCCTGAGGACTCTGCCATTATGAATGGGTTGACCCAGCCATGATCAATGGATCAACGAGTTGAGGGGTTTTCTAGAGAGTGGGTCTGTGTCTTGTAAACTCCCCCGTCACCATGTGATGCCCTGCACATCCTCAGGACTCTGCAGCAGAGTCCCCTCCAACGAGGAGGTCCTTGAGCTTCCAAGCAGCCACACTGTGCGCTGAATAAGCCTTTGTAAGGTACCCAATCTCAGGCGTTCTACTGCAGCATCAGGAAAGTGACCAAGACGCTTATGTTTAATTATCTTTGTGTGCACCTGGCTGTCCATTTGTCCTTGCCCCGGTCCAGGCAGACTTCAGCTTTTCTCCTTATTTTCTGCACTTGGCACAGTGCCACCTACTGAGAGACCACTGAAAACAGGTTTAGATAAGACTCCATAGCTGAATGGGCACGTGGATGGAACTCACACAACTTCACTCAGCAGTGACTCCAGTTCTCAAATTCGAAAGCGTTGCTTACAGTAGATGCATGTGGATCTGTTTGTATGAACGTGATATGCCCTAAGCCCTGTTCAGAGGCACCGTGGGTTTGAGGGGCATTGACTAGTTAGGAGATAAAGAATATAATCTCGTTTTCTCCACTAACTAATGTGTGATCTTGGACAAGTCGCTTGTTTTCTCATCTGAAAGATGGAGAGTTGGCCTGAATAATATTTAAGGCCCTTTCCAGTCCTAAATTTCCATAATTCTATGGCTATCTACAAACTTATCTAAATAATAACAAAAAACACTACTTTATGCTGGAGAAACACAGTCATAATAAACTAAGCAAAACCAAATGCCCTTCAATATCCTGTTGTGAACTATAAAATGTCCCCTAAAATCACATTTTCCCCTTGAAACAGGATGTAGGAAAAATATTTTCCTATTAAACCCTTTTAAAGTGCAAGGGAAAGCACTTATTCTGTGATTTGCCGCCCAACTCAATAAAGAGTGGAGGATTCCGCTGTCTTAATTAGGGAAGATACTGTCAAAAAGCAAAGGTGGTGGAAATTCAAGTTGGAAACCAAGATGCATGCCAGCACAACAATGTCCAGGTTTTCTGGAGGGAGTTTCCAAGTGTGTGTGGAGGAGTTTATTTTTGCCATTATGTCGGGGAAGCCAGTAAATGAGTTTTTATGAGGTGGTTTATGAAACTCCTGGGTGGACCCGGAAAGTGCTAGGAAGAAGTTGGACACACTTGCAACCCTCTGGGGGGAGGGGAGAGGACTTGAACTTGGGCGGCTGTTGAGACTGTTGCCAGCGGAGTCCTGTGAAGTGGGGTAGGCAAAGTGGGAGGAAGACCGCAAGAGGTAAACAGGGCTAGATGATTTCCTAAGAACGCTGCCTTCTGATTTTAACATTGGAGCGTCTACTAGGTTAAATCCTTTAAGGGCAGGGGTTCTGTTTCCCTTATTTCTGTCGTATCTGGAGTGTTACAAGAAGCAGGCCCACAAACACGGTTTGAGAAATAAGAAAGGACAGGCAGATCTCTTTGTCCAACCAGAAAGACACCGTGGGTTCTGCCTAGCTTATGACCATCCCTCCTCTCTGCTGGAGTACCTCCCTGTGACAGTAGAATAATACCTTCCTCAAAGATGCCTGAGGCCTAATGTCTGAATGTATGTTCCATGGCAAAGGGGAACTAGATTGCAGATGAAATTAAGGCCGTTGATCAGCGAGTGTCTTCGTTGGCTTTTCGTTACTATACGAAATATCTGAGGTAAGCAACTTACAGTGAGAAAAGTTTTTTGTTGACTCATAGTTTTAGAGGTTGCCTTGGGCTGTGATGAATCGGCACATTATGGCAGATGTAGTCCAGCAAAACTGGTCCCCTCATGGGCCAGGAACAAAGTAAGAGAAGAGGCTGCATCCCACTATCCTCTCTGTGAGTACCCCCAAAGACCTCAAGACCTCCTGCTGGGCCCTTCCTCTTAATTTCCCACCATCTCCAACAGTGCCAAACCGAAGACCAAGCCTTTAACATCTTTGTTCAAGGTCTTTGGGGGATGTCGTAGATATAAACGTAGCAGTTGGTTTTCAGAGAGGGAGCTCATTCTGGTCCATGTGGTGAGGTCTCGTGTAATGACAAGCATTCTCAAGTGTGGACAGGACAGGGAGGCTTGGTGCTGGAGTGATGCAGCGTGAGAATCAGACCCATCATCCTACCTTTGAAGATCAAGGGTAGGGCTGTGAACCACGGAATGCACGAAGACTCTAGAAGCTGGGAAAGACAAAGAAATGGCTCCCCCAGAGCCATGCTCCCTGGGACTCATCCTCTCTGGCTCTGCCTCATTAACAAACAAGTCTGTCTCTAGCACATGAGGTCTGAGTGATATCTTAAATGGATGCTATAGCAACAGATTTGTAGCAGGAGATAATAGGGGTCTTCTGAGGAGAAGAAGGGGTCTTTCCCAAGCCAGTGCTGATGTCAAGAAGCACTCTGAACCAGTGACTTACTCTTGTGTCTCACTTCACACACACCCCTTTGTTCTCCCACAGGAAAATTAGCAAAGGCCATGTTTTAATTTCTTTTCTTTTCTTCCTTCTTTTCTCTTTTTCTCCTTTCTGGTACTGGGGATTGAATCTAGGGGGCATTCTACCTTTGGAATACACTCAGATATATATAAATATATGTGTGTGTGTGTGTGTGTGTGTGTGTGTGTGTGTGTGTGGTACTGTGGTACTGGAGTTCCTGGAAAACCTTCTACCTCCGAGCTACACTCCCAGACCTATTTTATACTTTTTTATTTGGAAACAGGGTCTCTTAAGCCAGCGCGGCTGGCTTTGAACCTGCGCGATTCTCCTGTTTCAGCATCCCAAGCGTGGGGATTACAAGCGTGCGCCACCACGCCCGGCTAGCCCTTTATATTTTGAAACAAGATCTCACTAAGTTGCTAAGGCTGATCTTGAACCTGCGATTCTCCTACCTTAGCCTCCCAAGTACTGGGATTATAGGCCTGTACTACCATGTCCAGCAGATAATTTTGTGAATAAGTCAACCTCCTCACAGTGATTGTCTGCGATATGATTGGCAGAAATCAAGCCACGGTTAATGTCCCACCAACCTTTCTTTCTTTAGGCACACAGACCCAGGTACTCAAAAGATTCTGTTATCCTGGGTCTTGGCAGACTCCGGTGTCCAGTATGGCCTTCTGGCACTACCAAGTGTCACCTGGGACATGCACTGTCCATTGCTCACCACCTTTCTCCAGGATCCATTCAATTTCTCAAAGAGAAGTGTTGCCGACTAATCTCAGTTGGGTCGTTATTGTCAGCTCCCGGTCAAATCCTCAGAAAGATGGGGCAAAAGGCAGGTGGAGTTCTGCAGAAACTTATCTGCAGCGATTCCTTCCCCTCTATGAATTCCCTAAGTTTTTTAGGTACGACGCTTGGGAAAGAATCTGAGGTGGACAAAGGCTTCTTGAGCCAATGACACTTTATTACAAAAACCCCGAAAAATTTATACCCTTCACCAGTGAGATTAATAATAGGAGAAAAAAGAAAGGGAAGGGGGGCAATCACAGCAAAACAATAGTGAATTACATATAAACAAAGTAAATGACTAGTCCAGCATTTAGGAGATAAGCTCCGATATTGCAGCAGGGCAGGTCCAAAGGTAAATTCCAAAGGCAATACAGGCACGCCCAAGGCCCAGGGCTTGGAGAATACGCCTTCTCATGGAATCTTCTTTTGCTTTCTTTTTTGAAGTTTCCATCTATATCCATATGACAAGCATGGGGAGATGTGGCGGTCCAGGGAGATGCAATGGGAGTCTCTCAGATCTCATCCGCCTTGCCTTCTGAAGTCTGAAAGCTTACAAAAACTCACAACACAGCTTGGCAAATAAGACACCACAAACAACACCATGAAGTTCTTGGATTTAGTTGTCAGATGTATTTCCTTAACTGCCCCTATCACAAACCCTCTGCAACCTGCTTCTAACTTTCTAATTCCTTTCTTTCCCAGTCGGGACATTCTTATGATAAGCTCTTCTTCATGAAAAAGTACTTCCTTACTCTTACGGTATTTCCTTTCCTTCATACATATATATTTAGAATATCTGTCCTTTATTTTGTCATTTTCATTTCTAGCCATGCGGCATTCTCCCTGTCTTGGGAACGCTCACACTGGGCGTAAAGGTCAACAATCTTTCTCCTTGGCTCTATTGTATTTTGGCAACTAAGTTGTTCATCAACTAAATTGCTTCGAAGTCACACACAAAATTTTATCTTCTCTGTCTCTAGGCAGGATCTCAAGGGTAAACAAAGTTTCCTTAAACTGAGCTATCGGTTACCAGTTTACCGGAGTTAATAGCTTAACCTAGTGATAGGAGTGAGGGTCGGAGACCCTTTGTGATTGCTGCAGCTGGAATGCTTATCACAGCATCTGAGTTCTGGCCAGTTTTTTCATTACTATTGAGCAAAGCCAAGAACGTTTAGACAAATTATTAGAGAGTTTATTTCCACGGACTCAGTTTCTATTTATAGTCCTAATTTCACATCACTGGAGCAATTCGTGTAGAAAGTTAAAAGGAATCATTAATAGTCATGAAGGGTAAAAGTGGGGGATATTTTGGCCAGAGACGACCCTCTTTCTCGGGGCTTTTTGCCGATTAACTATGTGGAGTGGGGGTCTCAACACATAGATGCCGAGGCAGCAGGATGTCTTGGCAGAGAAGAGCAGGGCTAAAGCTCGAGACAGGGTTCTCAAAAGGGTAGCCGATACTGGTGCTGACCGTACGGCGTTATGTATGTTTAAAGCCCCTTTATGTGGACGTTAATGAAGAAAGTCGTTTTATCATGTTTTTCTTGTTTTAGTTAACTTGTCACTTAAGACTGTTAATTCCCAGAAGCCATGAGACTGTTCTCAACATCTGTTTCTCGGTCTATATATGGCAACAGCCCAGGGGTCTCTGGTCGGTGCCCAGAGATCTTCAATTCTTGGCATGGCCCCACTCCTCCACAAGTAATTGTTCATGTTCAGTGTTCGTGTTGATGTTCAGTGAACAACACGAAACCACCTTCCTTCTTGGGGAGGCTCTAGATTTTGGTTTTCTTAACCTTTATCTTCTGGGAGTCCTGTTCCCCTCCCTGCCTACACAATACCTAACTCCTCACTGGGACTGGCCTGCTTCCTACTACCTGGTCCTGGTGGTACCTGGTCCTTCAGACTCCCAGGATGGATGTGGCTGTATGGCGAGCATCCCCTTTCTTTCTCTGAACTTATTTGGACTTCTCAGAGTGGCATGCCTTTCCAGATCAAGAACCACTACTCCACATCCTCCATGCCGCTGCTTGAACCTCCAAACAAGCCGTCTCCCCACTTCTGCATTCTAGTAGCTCCTTCAGAGGAAGCCTGGGAACAAGAGCACCTCCCTCCTCTCTGAATCTCACGTGGGGAGAAGCATCATCACGTGCCGGTGGCCACTGGGCATCCTTGTCACTACACATCTGACGAAAGGCGCCCTTCTGGACTCAGTTCACGCTTCTCTCTCCTCATCCTTGGAGGATGGGGACCTGCTCATATGTGATTCCCCAAGAACAGAGGATGGTGGGGAGGTCAAAGAAGAGATGGAAGAGAACACAAGGGGAGGCAGCTGCAGGACTTGGGTGAGTATCAAGAAAGACACAGTCGCGAGGCAGCTGGAGGAGGCTTTTCCAGAGGGAATGAATGCCCAGAGACAAAGGACCAACAGAGCCAAGCTGAAGGAGACAGGCCCAGAAAATGGAGATGAGGAAAAGATGGGAGGATGGAGGGGTGGGGGTTATGGTGTGTATTAGTTTCCTGGAGATGTAATAACAGATGACACAAACTCTGTGACTCGAAACAGTAGAAATTTATTTCTTCCATTCCTGAGGGGAGAAATCTGAGGTCAGGGTGTTGACGAGGCCACACAGCCTTTTGAGGTTATAGGGGGAGAATGGTCTTTGCTTCTTTCAGCCTCTAGTAGCTGCCTGCATTTTTCTTCTTCTTCTTTCCTTCCTTCCTCCCTTCCTTCCTTTCCTCTTCCTCCTCTTTCTCTTCCTCCATCTCCTTTTTTTTTTCAGCACTGGGAATGAAACCCAGGGGCTATCTCCAAGCTATACCCTAGCCCCATTTTTTTATTCTTTATTTTGAAACAAGGTCTCACTAAGTTGTGGAGGCCTCACTGAGCAGCTGAGGCTGGCCTCGAACCTGCAATCCTGTCTCAGCCTCCCAAGTACTGGGATTACAAGAATGCGCCACCACGCCCAGCTTGGCTCCCTGCACTTCTGAGCATGTGGCTCCATCTGTCTAATGTCAGCCTGTGTCTTCATATGACCGTCTCTTCTCTATGCATCTGGTTGCTGCATGTAGGGCTCACTGGGGCAACCCAGGATCATAGGCTCATCTTAAGATTCTTAACTTAATTACATCTGCAAAGACCCTTTATCCAAGTAAGTTATTCTAGGAACCTGCAGGTGGACAGAGCTCTTGAGGGGCAACACCTGGATCACTATAGGGTGAGAGAAATGGAAAGTAGGTTAAAATAAGCCAGTGGGTCGAAGAAAAGAGCCTTTTGGGACTTTTCTAGGAATTTTATGTACTGTGGTCACTTGAGGCTCTAGTCTGATGTTTTGAGTTTCCTTGGGTCTTATCTCCACCACAGTCTCCTCTGTTCTTAGAGATCCTGACAGAAAACTTAGGATATTTGTCTCTACCATTTTACTCTCAAAATTCAGGGCCCCAAACACAGTCTTGGCACAAGGCACCACTACTGATGGTAAGGTGGCTGTAGCTGATCTTTCCTCCCACTCAAAATCCCTTCCAACTACTTAGCTTTCAACTTTCCTGGCCCCCTCCTTGAGTTCTGGCTTCCCCTCCCTTCCCCTAACTCAATCCTCCCTCACTTTATTATGCAGAGCCAATTTAACTCTTGCCTCCCACTCAGCCCCAGGCTTACCTTTGCATAGCCAAAGACTCATTAATGTCTCCATAAAACAAAGGACCATTTATGTAAGGCAGAATCATTGGCTGAGATTCTGTCATTTCTTTCTTTCTCTCTCTTCCTCTAAAAGCCATATGAGGATTTATTTTCCTCATACAGGAAGAATGAAGAGGCTACAATCTGAATTTTAAAGAATCCTTTTCTTCCCCCCTATCTGGTAAATGCATATTTTTCTTGACATCTATGGCTTATAAACTTCTCAACCTTTTGATTTCAGAATGCCTTCATACTAAAACAATTATTCGGGGCCCTAAGCAATTTTCGTTGATATGGATTTTAACTATTGTTATTTACCATGTTAAAATCAAACCCCAAACTTAAGAGTATTTATTTATTCATCTAAAATTAAGGATAAATTGATTGGATGTTGACATAATGGTATCTTTTTATGAGATTTTTTTCCCCCAAAACCGTAACGACAGAACCCTAGTAAGAAAAACAGCATTTATATATTCTGCAAATCTGGCTAAAGTGTGGCTTAATAGAAGACAGCTGTTCTGCATTTCGTGTGCTGAAGGATGGGAGTCTGGAAAATTCAACTCTACAGCTCATGGGAAGATAAGAGCAAAAAAAGGCAAATAGTATCTTAGTATTATTACCAAAAGAAAATTTCATCTTGCGGACCATTAAAACCTCCATTTTAACAAACACTCTGGTTGTGCCTCTTTTTTTTTTTTTAAGGGAAAAATAAAACAAAATAAAAATAGTTTGAGTTCAATCAGATCTTGAATTAAAACTGAACCCTGAATCCAAACTACAGGGGGAAAAAAAAAACTCCACAAAACTTCTCATTGGTTGCTGTATATTTAACCTCAGGAACTGTGACTCCGGATGGTACATTTAAAACCCCACATATAAGGGATGCACATAATCCAGTGGCGTTCCAGCCACTCTTGCACCTTTGAATGTGTAAAATAAATACTCATCCTTCCACTCTGCTGGGGACATCTTCTCTGCCAACTCTCTCCCCCACCTTAAGTAGTTAGACTGTTAAGAATCGTATTGGGAACACAGTAACACTTACTGGCCAATTACTAGGAGCCAAGCAACGTCAAAACACTTTACAGGCGTCTTCTGATTTAATTATCAATGAACTCCGAGGAAGGCGCTGGCTTCCCTTGGCAGAAGTGCTGGAGATTGCTGGAGAAGAAAGGCCTCTGGCTTCTGCCTCTGCTTCCGGCTGCGCCCCAGCACCGCTGGGCTCAAGGCGAATCCTTGGAGTCAAAGGTCAAGGTCGGTAAAGCTCGCGCGTCCACGCTGTAAGGGTGCGGGCTCCGTCTGTCCGGGAAGCACGCGAGGGAGCGAGCCTCCCGGCTTCAGGGTCCCCTCGCTCTCGGGGCACCGGAGCTCCGGAAGCATCCTCGAGCCCGAGCCACCCGAGGTTTCCCGGGAGGAGAAAAGGGAGCCCGAGAACGCGTCGCCGCCGAAGCCGGAACCTTCCTCCTCTGGCCGCGGTATCCGGGCGGAGACCGGAACCTTTCTTCTCGCGTCGCCGTTGCCGGGCGGAGGCGTGCAGAGCCGGAACCGTCCCCCCGCTGCGGGGCTTGCGCCGCGATCGCCGGCTGCTGACGTGGGCGGGCCGGTGCCGGGCTGAAGGCGCGGGGCGCCATGGCGGTGGACATCACGCTGCTGTTCCGGGCGAGCGTCAAGACGGTGAAGACGCGGAACAAGGCCCTGGGAGTGGCGGTGGGCGGCGGGGTCGATGGCAGCCGCGATGAGCTGTTTCGCCGGAGCCCCCGGCCCAAGGGCGACTTCTCCAGCCGGGCCCGCGAAGTGGTGAGCTGGTTGCTATGGAAACAGCGGGGGTAGCGGGAGACTTCCGATCCCAAACCAGACCCCGGCCCGAGAGCATTGTGTGGAGAAAGTGAGCCCAAGGGGACCGGAGAGCCGACAGCTGTCTAGGAGGAGGAGCAGGCTTATTCTGAAGAAGTGGGGAGGCATATCGGGGACCCCAGAAAGCAGATTTCTCCTTAGAGAAAAGAGGCGCTCAGAAACCTATCCGCAGAGTCCACGGGTTACTTTGTGAGCTCGCGGTCACTGGAGTCTTCATGGCCTGGGAAACGTCTACATGGTTTTTTGCTTTCTGTTGCAGCGCTGACCATACTGTGTTTGCCTCTTCTGTTTACTTGACTTGAATCCCCTCCGACCCTCATTGTGTCCAAAACCCACATTCAAGCTGGACTCTCCTTTTCCTTTGTCTCCTGCAATAGGTAGGACGAAGACCTCTTGAGACTGGCTTAGGTACTCTTTCCAAACACTGTGTTACAGTTCCTCTAAACTTCTTTCTGTTCCCTGAACACAGCAGGCCTTGGTTCATCTCCTGGAGAGGAGGGACCTTCTCCTTAAGGGCAGGGAGAGGGTTGGCTTCATCTCAGAGTGCATGACTCAGAGCATTGCTTAGTAAACGTTTCTTGAGTGAATGAATGAACAGATGGTTGTCTGTTTTCCCTGTGAAACTGAAAACTCTATAAAGGGAGAGATAATGTTTGCCTAGTATAATATATAACTTTTGGCACCAAGTGTAGATCTAGTTTTTGTGTGGCCTAAACCTTATAAAGTTCTGTGTACCCTTTTGAAGAAATATAACAAAAATCACAAAAAGAGCTCATAGGTTTGGAAGGTGCAAGTGAGGGGCCTCTGAAGCTTAAGGTTAATCAATTCCACAGTAAATTCACCTCTGACTGGCACATTGTCCAATGTCTGGCACTTTTTAGATGTTTATATATTTTTGAATCAATATATGTATGCATGAATTAATAAATGGCATTTTGCAAAGGATGTTTAAGTTTCAGAAGGAGGATTGGGTCAGATAAATAAACATCAATAAACATCTATTAAGTATCTACCTTCTGACCAGCACTGTCTTAGAATAACACAGTATAAAAACGTCAGTGGAGGAGAGAGATATATAAAAAAATGCATTAATCCTCGCAGGTGTTTGTGCACAAAGGAGAGGGTGGCCAGTTCCACCTGAAGACCAGAACAGCTTTATTAGGACAGTGATTCCTGAAACAAATCCTAGAAGCGGAGGAAGAGTTGGTTCCACTGCAGATCAAGTGGGGAAGGCACCTGAGGCTGAGAGAACAGCATGTACAAAGGTGTGAGGTAGGGAACAGGCTGGCCCAGGTTGGACTGGAGTAGCGGGCAAGGAGAGATCTTGAAAGGCCTTATAGATCACTCGTGTGGAGTTTGAGCTTTGCTTTGTAGGCACTCAGGTGTTATGTGGTTCGTGGGTACGCAAGAGAAGGCCCAAAATACCAGGTTTTTGTCTTAACTTTGCAACTTGTAGCCATCTGTTGTTATTAAGCAAGTTTTATGACTTCAGTTAATTTATCTGTAAACTGGTTCCTTTTTATTTTCCACCTCTCCAATTTGGCTTGAGCTGTTCCTTGAGTTCCCCTAATGGAATGGTTGTATAAATATTGCAGTTTTGGAAGGTCCTTTCTGAAGTCAGTGATTTCTAATTCTGTGATGAGTTTGGGTCCTCCTTGGGGATAGAAAAATTGAGAATGCCAGAGATGAGAAGCTGTAGAGAGCGCTGTGCCCACGTGGGACCTTCCTGAGTGGTGAGAATATGCTTGAGACTATTTTAGCTAGTGAGCCTCAGGGATGATAATAGGACCCTGGAGTCCTGAGTTCCCTATCCCTGCAGGTAATCGCACAGAAGGACTACTGCTTGTCAGAAATGGTTGAGAAGAGCTTTTCTGTGTTTGTCGCAGGGTTAGATTGCAAGTCGCTGTAAGATCCACTTTTGCTGTTTAATGATGAGGAGTGATGTCAAGGCTTGGAGATCCTGTCAAGAAGGGACCTGGGCTGTGCTTAGGGCCAATACCCTTCTTGACTGGGAAAAACGTGCATTCTTTTGAGGAATCTTGATTTGACATTGCAGTTGTCTTGTGTTATCTTCTCCTCTTGTAGCCATTGCCCATTCCTCTTGTTCCTGTGTGGAAATTATAGCAGCAAGCCAGTAATGGGTTTCCTGTGCGTTCACCACAGTCAGGTGTGCCAGTCTGGTTGGCATTCTGTTTGGCCTGGACTCCACATACCTGGTAGGTATTAGGAGTACCTCTTCTAATATGGGTATAACCCTGATTGTCAGACATAAGGAAAAGGGCCTTTTCCCCTTCGATCAGTGCATCCCTCCAAGCATTGCTCTTGTTGCTAGGACATATTTTACCTACTGAGATTCCAGTTCCTCATTTTGGACAAAACATGCCTTAATGTCAGATTTCCATGTAGCTGAAATTGTTGTAGAAGTAACATGTGTTGAAACTGTATCTCGTTCTCCTCTTGCTGGTTTTTTCTCTATCATTCCTTTCTATGTTTAATTTTGCTAAATTTATATTAGCAAATGCATGCTTGCTAATGCAGATTTAGTTTATGTTTTGCATAATTTCTATCAGCAAATGCAGCTGAAATACATACCGTCCCGTTATATTACAACTGAAAGTAATGGCATTTCACATTTTATGGAGAGAATATCATTTGAACAACTGCAAATAATGGTGAATAGGCCACTTTGTAGTGAGTGTTGACAAGTTAACCATTGGAAGCACAGGGCTAATGAGGGCCAGGGGTTAAAAAGGGAATTGGGGCTTGGATTCAGGTCTGCGTCCCGCTTCTTAGATGGGGTGAACTTGGGCAAGCTCTCTTAGCTGCATTTCTTTTTCCACTTCTGTAGAGTGTACATGGTAATACCTTACTTAAATCACAAGCTAATTTTTAGGCAGTTATGAGACTGTGCATATATTATAAAGAACCATACTGATGATTACCACTCTCCTTCGGCACCTTCCTCTTCCCCACGTATGCCATTCAGACGTACTTTCTTCATTAGCTCCAAGCCCTGGTCTCCAAAAGCTCTCAGCTGCCTGGCACTTTCACTGCTTTAAAAGGGAGGCCAAGAAAGTGCATAGAAGGATGAGCACAGCCTTGCACGGGGCCCAGGGCACCATGGCCCAGCACCCTGCAGTTTGCACTCGTAAAGCCTCTCTGTGCCTCCGCCTATGTGTTCCAAGGAGGCTGCTCCTCTTCTCTTCTTCCCCTGTTGAGGGAAGCCGTGCCAGTATTGGGAAATGGCTTCAGATGTATTTAAAAATAGCCTCAGTTGTTAATGAGTCAGTATTAGGGAATGGCTTCAAAATGTATTTGAAAATAGTCGTTTTAGAAAGCCAGCGCTTGGGTGCAGGTAGGCACTCAGACAGAGAAGGAACCCTGCAGAGTTCCAGGCACCACGAAAACAGAGGGAGCCCAGGGTTTTTTCCATTTTAAAGGCAAGCAAAATTCCCCAAGGATGTAGGGGGCATGCCACAAGCCTTTAAAGAGATCCCAGACTCCCCAAATCAATGAACACATTTTGGGGTGTAACAAAAGGCTTGGGGTCTGTACCTGAGACAGGGCAGGCCCACAGGAGGGAATCCCACATCAAAAGACTTGACCCGGAAGGGGCGGATCTAGTCCAGTCAGAAGATTATTGGTATAAAACTGTTCTGATTCCAGAAACTTCAGTGACTTATTTTCAAGGCATTCCACTATGTCACTCTCTCTTTATGATGTAGTGCTTTAATTTAAGTTCTGTCCTATCTTTCTGTCTTTGTAATAATACAATTGCTTAAGCTTACAGCAAAATGAATTCCGGCAATTCTTTCCTAAGATAGCTAAGAACAAGAACCCACGGCTACATCCCACTGTTAAAGAAGCTAGTGCTAACTCCCATGGATTTTGAACTC
The DNA here is from genome assembly GCF_963383645.1 of Muscardinus avellanarius. Taxonomy (NCBI): domain Eukaryota; kingdom Metazoa; phylum Chordata; class Mammalia; order Rodentia; family Gliridae; genus Muscardinus; species Muscardinus avellanarius. The sequence continues at coordinate 134,219,823 of NC_137791.1, read as the reverse complement.
TGCAACCTTGTGTCCCAGGAGCTATTACTGACACGGGGGTTTCTTCTGAGCCCCCAAGATGAAGCAGGGGGTTCTTGAGAAGAAACTCGGCGTTTCCTTACAGGGTTCTTGTCTATGGTGAGTGAAGAATGACACCTGCAGACTGCAAGGAGGGGAGTAAAAGGTTTATTGGAAGCAGCAGGGAAGGGGGGGAAAGGTGGCTGAACACCCCAAAGGGGCTGTTGGGGCCCTGGTGTCCAGTAGCTGCCTTTAGGTCACTACCTGAGTGTCTCCCGAGCCAAGTGCCGTCAGTTGCAAACTACTTTCTCCCAGGGTCCATGCGATCTGCCAGAAAAGAGGTACAGGTCACCCCTAGGGGCCCTGGTCAGCCTTGGTGTCCAGCAGAGGCCTTTAGGTCACTACCCGAGAGCAGCCGAGCCATGTGCCCTCAATTGCACTCTGCCTTCTCTCAGAGCTAACATGATCTGCGGGAGAGAGAAAAGCTCCCCCAAAGGGGAGGTGGGTCCTGAGAGGGAAAAACCCCATTTGGTGGCTGGCTAGGGCCTTTGCCAGATGCCTGCGTGTCCTCTTTTAGGTTAGGATGAGTTTGGGATCCTGGGAATTCTGGGAAGCAGCTCTCAGAATTTGCATAGGGTATTTGCAAGTCCTTTGAAGAGTCTCCTTTCAGGAATGCCAGACTTGCTCTGGTGGTGGCTCCTGGGTTTGTTGATTAGTAAACCAGTGGCTTTGTGAAGCTTTGGTCCTTCTTATCTCTGAACCTTGGCCCCTCACCCCTCAGGAAATTAGATTTTTTTTCTACGGAGGCCTTTTCCCTATCTGCCTATTTCCTTTCTATCTCCTCATTACCAGTTTTTGGGCTGAACATTCAAATTGAAATCTACTGATATCTGACTTGACATATAGTTAAATAGACTTGTATACCTAAAGCAGAACTCTGGAGTGTGTGTGTGTGTGTGTGTGTGTGTGTGTGTGTGTGTTGCTGGGGATGGAACCCAGAGGCTTTGTACCTTCAGGTTACGTTCTATTTTATTTGGAAATGGTCTCACTAAATTGCTGAAGGTCTCACTATATTGCTAAGGCTAGCCTTGAACCTGTGATCCTCTAGTCTCTGTCACCCAAGAACTGGGATTATAGGTGTGTGCCACTATGCCAGTTTCCACTACCATATTAAACAAAAATTGTTTAGCTTTTGAATTGTTAAGAGTTTCCTCTTGGGTTAATAATGAATGGGTTTTATAGGAGAGACTTGAATTGGAATGCCTCTAACTATGAATTTGAAAAGTTACTTAATCTCTTTCTTTCTTTCTTTCTTTCTGTACTGGGGATGGAACCCAGGTGCATTGCATTCTTCCTTCAAGCTACACTTCAAGCTACACCCCCAGCCCTATTTTTTATTGTTTATTTGGAAACTGTCTCACTGAGTTGTAGAGGGCCTCACTAAGTAGCTGAGGCTGGCCACAAACCCTGATCCTCCCGTCTCAGCCTCCCAAATGCTGGGATTTTAAGTGTGCACCACCACGCCTGGTGGTTTCTTCATTTCTAAAATTGGGCAGATGAAATGAGACAGGATCTGCAAGTGACTGTAGGGCTTTTTTGGTCTCAAGTTAATAGTAAGCTAACCAAAACCTATATGACCTCATTGGTAAATCCAGGGTGCAGCTTCTTTCTCTGTCTCTTATCTGTAAAAATGTGGGAATGGGCTCTAATTGGTTTGCTTGGATCCGAGTCCTCTCTCTTAGTAGTGGTTGTGGCCAGAGGGGTAAGGCTCTTGAGTGGGTCAGGTCACTGTAAGTCCGCCTCAGCCTGTGAACAGCAGTGGCTTGGATACATGGTCACATCCTCGAGTCGAGTCTGGAGTAGGGAGTAAGTAAAGGGTGGTGGACAGGAAGAACCAAAGTGTCCCTCCCTCCTGCCGGCCTTCCCTTACCTGTTGGTTGGGGAGCAAAGGCCTGGGGCTGTGAGAGCCTTCACCACAGAGCCTGGCTGTTCTTCTGTCCTCCCTTTAGTACTATTTCTCCTATAAGCAGCCAGCTGCATGCCCTGAGGCAGCAGGGCCCATGAAGAGCGCTACCCAGGACATCCGGGAACCTGTGTTAGCTGCAGCTGTGCTGTGACGTGGGCTGGCCACATCATCTTTCTGAGCCTCAGTCACCGCGTTACTAAATCTGAGAACTCAGACCACAAAACTGTAGGGGCTCCTGGGAAAACAAAAATGTTTCAATTATAAACAAGCTTATAGTATTTCAACTATAAATAGCAATCCTGAGTTGTTGGGAATTCTGTTTTCAAATTAGGCATACAGATGAAATTTTGTCATTTGTTTACCATGCCTTGCTTTTATGAAAGCTAAACTTCGTTCTTAGGAATTGATTGTCTTGAGCTGCTGGCTGAAATTCAGAGTTCTTAGAGTGGCCTAAAGCCAAGTGATCTGGAGCCACACCCCCTCTGCTCAACCCTCCCCGTCTATGCTGCTGGCTACCCTGGGCTCTGTTGCCCACGCCGCGGCCGGCGCATGCGCACCGCAGGCCTCGGCGCCGCAATGCTGCCCACACTATACTTGAGCGCATGCGCACCCCAGACCTCGGCGTTGCTGCATCTTCCACCTGGAGCAGTTTCCTCCCACATTCACTTGGCTTCCTCTCTGCTCCCACATTGCCTCTCCAAGGCCTTCCTTGACTGCCCTGTAGGAGTGGAATCTGTCCTTTATAGTAGAACATTGTTTTCACTACCTAACACATTGTATATCTATTTATTGTTTACCTATTAGGAGTTTAATGAAGCGTTAATGTGATCCCCACCGAACCCAGAGCTTCTAGGGCAGTGCAAGGATATGAGTGCCCAGCCCATATTTCTTGAATAAATGTTCATCTACTGCTTTTGTAAGACCCCCGCCGAGGGGAGACCCTCAATCAGCCTCGGGATAAGCGACGACAGCAAGAACACATGAGAAACTTTATTCTCCTTGATGCAAAAGCAAAAGGTAAAAAAAAAAGTTTATTAAGGAGCCAGTGCACTGGGGCCGACTCGTATAGGAGTTCGGCCTCGAGCCACTGAAACTGAGGGTATTTATAGGGAAAAGACCATTAGTTAGGGGATTTTGGGCTAAATTGCATGCGTTTACAGAAAATTACAAAATCATTTGAAAAGTACATTCTGTAGTCAAGTGTTAGATAAAATACCAGGTGCAGTCAGTAAGCTCCCGGGTCAAGGCGCTCTGGCCCAGACAGCATAGATAAGATGGGGTGGGCTTATCACATATCTTACATTTCTAAGCTGTAAGCTGCAGTAAAATATACTTTTTCTTTTTAACTATTAGCTGGCTGTTTTAACTATTAGCTAGCTGCTAGGGGCTTATGCTTTTTTTTTCTAAATGGAGCCTTTCACTTTCACTTTGGGGGCTAGATGATCTCTAGCCAAGAATCCTCCCATTTCTAAAAATGTCCAGTTTGAAGCCGGGCGTGGTGGCACACGCTTGTATTGGGGAGGCTGAGACTGGAGGATCATGGTTCCCAGACAGCCTCAGCTACTTAGGCCCTCCGTAACTCAGTAAGACCCTGTTTCAAAATAAAGACTAAAAAATAGGGTAGGAGATGGAGCTCGGAGGTGGAATGCCCCTGGGTTCCATTCCCAGACCTGCAAAAATAAATAAATAAAAATGTAAAGATGTCTAGTTTCAACATGATTCCTGAATTCTATATGGAATACGTTTGTACTTTATCCAGTATCTGCAGGGCAAATATTCCTTCCATAAGGAGGCGCTTTAATTCTATTAGTAAGATTCGGCTCCATCCTCAGGAGTTTACAGTCTAGTGGAGAAGCAGACACAGGTAGTACAGAGGGGCAGGAGTGACAGGTGCAATGCTCCTAGCAATGGCTCCTTGGGTCCCCTGGACTTCCAGGGGCCACGTTGACCTAGTGCTGGGGCCCAGTGGATCCTCAGGTCCCCTGGACTTCCTTCCCGGGGGCCATATTGACCCAGTGCTGGGGCCCAGTGGCTCCTCAGGTCCCCTGGACTTCCTTCCCGGGGCTGTGTTGACCTAGTGCTGGGGCTCAATGGCTCCTCAGGTCCCCTGGACTTCCTTCCCGGGGCTGTGTTGACCCAGTGCTGGGGCTCAGTGGCTTCTCAAGTCCCCTGAACTTCCTTCCCAGGGACCACATTGACCCAGTGCTGGGGCCCAGTGGCTCCTCAGGTCCCCTTGACTTCCTTCCCGGGGCTGTGTTGACCTAGTGCTGGGGCTTAATGGCTCCTCAGTTCCCCTGGACTTCCTTCCCAGGAGCCATGTTGACCAGTGCTGGGGCCCAAGGTTGAGTTGGGACCACGTGGGTTCTCTCCCAGAGGCTTTGGAAGCAGACTTTATCCAGGACGAGTACAGTCACAGTTAACAAGGGTTTCAGCCGGGGACCCCAGCTCAGAGATGCAGCATCAGGCAGCAGGGAAAGGGGAGTGGGAAGCAGGGAGGACAGGAGACAGGGCCAGGCTTTAGGGATAAGGGAAAGCGACTTGGGGTTAACAGGCGAACAGAGCAGGGATGTGTTGAATCATATAGATTAAAAAATGTATGGCAGAAGCCTTTTTGCAAATGAAACAAGGAGCAGCTGCGGTTGAGACTGGGAATTGGGGCTGGGAGGAGACCTCCATTAGCCAGCCTCTTTCCCTCTCTGGCCCCTTAGGGCCAGCCATAAGGCTAGACACACTGAGAGAGCGCTACTTAATGCTCCCCAAGGCCTTTTTAGCTTCCTGATGCTGAGCTTTTATGGATTGCAGTAACTGAAAGTATACTGTAGGCAGAGCACGGTGCTGGAGACTTCATGATAGTAATGGTGAGCCCTTTGTGTAGATTGCACTGCTGAATTTTACCCAGGACTTGTGGGCACTGTGGCTTTTGGAATTATATTTGCTCAGCAATTTATTTATTCCCTGTTATCCAGTGAGCATTGAACATCTGATGTGTGTCAGGCACAGTGAGGGAGTTAAGAACTAAGAGACTTATGTCTCAGTTCTTTGAAAATACAGGTACAGGGGAACAAAATCTCCTTGGGGAAGAATTAGTGGAGACCTCAGCGACAAAGCAGCATACACTGAGGCTCGAAGGATGAGAGGTGGCGGCGGTCACAGTCCTACAGAGGGAAGAGAGAGGAAGGCCACCGAAGCACACGCTGTGCGGCTGGGACGCAGAGGCAAGACTGGCGTCCAGAGCCATTTATTGGAGGAGGCCTGGCTGAGGGTCCCCGTGCCAGGAGGTGGGGCTCTTCTGCATTGGGTTAGAGGAAAGGCCAAATCCCACCCACTGCAGGCATTTGTGCATAAAGTTTTATCAAAGTGTGGTCACAGTTGTCTGTTTACACACAGGCCATGGGTGCTTTTGTGCTTTAGCAAGTGTTGTAGTGTACAGAGGCCTCAAAACCCAAAGTATTCACTGTAGGGCCCTTTCTAGAGAAAAGGTTTTCCAGCTCTTGGGGTAGAGTGTGGTCATCCGTATAAGGAGTCTGGACTGTAGACTGGGCTGTGCAGGCAGAGGCGTGAAAGGACGGTATTTGTGGTGTAAAGCAGTCAGCGGTGTGCATGATGGGCTTGGAGTGTGGCACAGGAGCTAATTAGGAGGTCGCCACAGTGACTCCAGTGAGAGCAGACGAGCCAGACAGGAGGAGGGGGGGGTAGGTCCAGGTTGGGTCTCCCTTGGCCAAAATGCTTGGGCCAAAAATATTTAGGACTGCAGAATTTTTAGATTGTGGAATATTTGCATCCATATAATGAGGTATCTCGGGGATGGGACCCAAGACTGAAAACAAAATGCACCCTATTATAGTCTGAGGGTGATTTTTATAGGTTATTTTTAGTGTGCTTGCATTTTGACTGCAACCTCTCATACAAGGTCAGATATGGAATTTTCCACCTGTAGCATTATCTCAATGCTCATAAACCTTCAACATCTTGAAATTTTTGTAGAAATTCTTTTGTGTGTGTGTGTGTGTGTGTGTGTGTGTGTGTGTGTGTGTGTGTGTTACTGGAGATGCAACCCAGGGGCATTCTACCTCCAAGCTATATCCCCAACTCTATTTTTTTTTTTGGTTGTTGTTGTTATTCTTTATTTTGAAACAGGGTCTCACTGAGTTGTGAAGGGCCTCACTAAGTAGCTGGGGCTGTCCACGAACTGCCATCCTCTGGTCTCACCCTTCCGAATGCTGAGATTACAAGTGTGCGCCACCGCGCCTGGCTTGGATTAGAAATTCTTTACCTGTATTTAGTATGTAGTAGGCAGACTTGACAAACTTAGTAATTAATTTGCAGCATTAGAAGAAAAGATAGACAGATTCCTAGATAACAATAACTTCTCTCCTCCCCCTTGAAAATTAGAGTAAGGTGCCAGTCTCAATTCTAAACAGGAGAGAATTGATCCAGGGAACCCAAGGGATGTTGACGTGTTATTAATCAAGCAGGCAGGCAGGCAGGGGATGACCTGGTATCCGTGCCTCCTGGTTACCTGGACTGGGAGCAGAACTGGAACCGGGAGGGTTCTTCCAACCATAGTTAGCTCTTGGAGACGGCTGGGTACAAAACAGAACCCTAGTGCATAGGCCAGCCTACTGCGGACATCCACCTGCCGCACGGCTCCAGCAGGTGCGCCTGGACCGGTGAGAAGTGCTGGGCAAGTCAGCTGTGTGGAAACATGTGAGTGTCTGTGTGCATGCCAGGCTCTCCTCTGCTTCTCAGCCGCGCTGTCTTTGTTCTGGGAAGCAACTCATATTGGTGATGATGGTCACATCACATGGTTCTCGGAGGTCAGTTGATTTTCTTCTTCATTCTAAGAGAAAGTGGTAGTGGGTCAAGTTTTTCCCTCACCTCCCAGTTGGAAGTTTACTAGCAGTGCAGTATATTGCCTATGGGGACAGGGCTGCTGAAGTAGGCCCCTTCACTGTGACATTTTTAGTGAACTTCTTCCTGTTTGAGGTCTGGTTTCATACCGAAAGCTCAAGAACCAAAATCGTCTATGAGTTGAGAGTAGAACCATCCATCCAGGCACATATCAACCATGCATACATCAACTCGTAAGTCAGAGTACAGGTGGCACTCTTCCGTCTTTGTGTTCTGCATCTGTGATTCAACCAAATAAGCACTGAAAAGATTAGAAATGTGATGTCTGTACTGAACGCATGCAGGCTCTTTTCTTGTCATTATTCCCTAAGCAATACAACATAACAACTGTCTATATAGCATTTATTTAATTATTTATTTTATTTATTTTTGATGGTACTGGGGGTGGAACCCAGAGGCTTTCTACCTCCGGGCTATACTCCCAGACCTTTTATATTTTATTTGGAAACAGGGTCTCACTAAGTTGCTGAGAGCCTCACTAAGTAGCTGAGGCTGGCTTCAAACCCGTGCGATCCTCCTGTCTCAGCCTCCCAAGCGCAGGGATTATAAGCGTGCGCCACCACGCCCAGTTTATCTATATAGCATTGATATTGTATTGAGTAACTTAAAGTATACAGGAAAATGTACACAGGTTATATGCAACTTCTGTGCCATTTTGTATGTGGGACTTGAGTGTCTTGATTTTGATAGCCCCAGGGGTCCTGAAACCCGTCCATTGTGGATGTAGGGGAGGGATGAATCTACCAGTTTGTTGATTTATTTTGAGCACTATAACTGATACTCAGGAGGATACAAATTTTGCAAAATCAATCATTTTTTGACCTTCTGCTATAGGTCAGGAACTTTGTGAAGGATGTTATGTACCTGATCTTATTTAATCTGCTTTTATGGGGGGAGAGATAGAACTATTAAACAATTATGTAATATTGACTCAAGAAAAATATAATCCTAGAATTCATATAAATGTGATGTTTTAGGTGATGTCAAAATCTGGTGGGCTCCCTCTGGTGGGTAAAGTATCAGTGAGGGCTACAGATGTTAATTGCAGCTTATAATATGAAAACCTTCTTGTGTTAAAACACTTTACGTTTAGCCGGGTGTGGTGGTGCATGCTTGTACTTGGGAGGCGGAGACAGGAGGATCGCACAGGTTCGAAGCCAGCCTCAGCTACTTAGTGAGGCTCTCAGCAACTTAGCGAGACCCTGTTTCCAATAAAATATAAAAATGGGTCTGAGAGTGTAGCCCAGAGGTAGAAAGCCCTTGGGTTCTATCCCCAGTACCAATAAATAAATAAATAAATAAATAAATAAATAAACTTTAGGGTTAGAATTGGTTTAAAAAAGAAGCCCCTCCAACCTTCTTCTAAGAGATACTGAATAAGCAAGAGGAATAAAAGTACTATGTGCTGAGTGAACCCAGCCACTTAATGAAAGAAAACAGCACACTGGACATTGTAAATGCACGGCGCTTCTTTCCCCCTGGCTTTCCAGTTCTCAGAGGCTGGAAATACTAGAAATTGCCACCACCCACTGATCACAGCCTAACATAAGCCTCTTCGTCAAGATGTTCTTCTGAAACTCAGGAGCTGTGTCTAACCCAGAAAGGCTTCCTCTCTCAATAGTGTATACATTTCTACCCAGCTTATAGTCAATGATAAGCTAGCAAAACGACTCACCTTTTCTTGGACATCTTCTTTGGGCGACAGTATATCTTAACTCAGAGAAAGCAAGATAGGAATTAAAACATAAAAGTTTCAAATTATAAGTACTTTCAGGCTTTGACAATACTAAATGATGTGATCTTGAAGAGCTTCCCAACCTTTCTGGGCCTCACTGTTCTTATTGAATGAGAGACTTTGACTAATAATAGGTTCCCACACTTACTTGGCATACCTCTCCCTTTTCAGGAAAAAAAAAGTTATTTTTCCCCTTTCCCTGGGAAATCCGCCTTCTTTAAGTGAATAAGCACAAGGATGCGGTGACAGACTTGTGCTGTTGTGTGTATCTGTATTTCATCCCAGCAGCCCTTGGGGCCTGTGGACTAGGCCATCCTCAGGGACCTTTGTGGTAGGATCTGTCCATGATTCACGACTCTTTCTGAAATTCCTAGGGGACACACACGCGGGCACCCCCCCCACCACACACACACGCACGCATGCGCTGAGGGATGACCCCAGGGGCATTTACGTCCAGACTATACTTCCAGCCCTTTTTTATTTTATGTTTTTTATTCTGAAACATGATCTCACCAAATTGTTGAGAGTCTTGCTAAATTGCTGAGGTTAGTTTCCAACCTGCAATCCCTCCTGTCTCAGCCTCTGAAGGACTGGGATTAGAGGGGTGCACCATCTTGCCTGGCTTCCTAGGATATAGTTTTAAATACATTTTGCAGTGATAAACTGCCCATTGCCTTGTGATATTTTTGCCAAGTCCCCGTCTACTTAAAATATTTCATCCAGATGAAAAAAATATGAGTTTTTCTTTTGGCATTTGGTATGTTTTTACAAATGTATTTACTAGTGATTATATACTCTAAATATACATTTAGTGCTAGTGGCTGGAAATAGCCACCGTTACAATTTTAGTATTTTTTTAGGATTTTTTTTTCTATTAATCAAAACCAGGAATTTTCTACAGTACTTTTACACAGCCCCTTTATTCTCGCCGTCCTCCTCCTCTTATCCTCATTGGACACTGGGCTGACAGTTTTCTGCGTCTGCATGTGTTTCTCTGACTACCAATGTATGTGGCTGTGTAGCCACAAGAAAGTATCGCATAATTGACGTACCCGAGGGCCTATTGAGAGACGCTTACATTGCTCACGGTTTGTACTATTTCAGACAAACTCCACCTTTACCAAATGGTTTCAAATTTAGCATAGCCTCTTGAGAGGACAGAAATACAAACTCATTGTGTTTAATCTTTTCTCAAGTAGAAAAAATTTGATGTCCTAATACTGATAAAAGGAGAATCGCCACTGTGTTATGTGAAATTAGTATGTGAGTGCTAGGTGAGCACTGGAAGGCTCGAGGGGCGGACTGCTGAGAGAGCGTCTGTGAGGAACAGGCCTTTGAGGTCAGAGGCCACCATACGCGGCACTGCAGTGGCAGGAAGCATGGCTGCCCTGCCGGCCAGCGGGTGCCCAGGTCAGTGTTCTGGGTGAAGTCTGGGCAGGTTGTTTATAGCTGACTGCAGAAGGTCTCTCCAGCCTTCGTACCAAGTAAGTGGGCAAACACCAATGGGATTCTTTATCTGCTTAATGACTACTTAATATATAATGTAAACAGTTACAGTAGTAACAAAAAGGATTTCCAGGAATGAGCACAAAAGAAATTAAATGCCCATTTGCACAGAACTGCACATTTTGCTGACAGATACAGAAAACCTGAATAAGTAGGAACCCATATTGTATACCTGGAAGAAAAAGTGTTGCAAAAATATCAGCTGTTTTTGAATTAACTTGCAAAGGTAATGCAATTTAATAAAAATTCCAATAGAACTTTTTTGAGAGAACCAGAAAGTAATTCTGAAATTCACCTAGAAAAAAAAGATGTGTGAGAATAGCTAATTTATTTGTGAAGAAGAATGGAAAGGTTTGTGTATTGGGACTCTAGCCTTATCAGGTATTAAAACATTTTAAAGCCAAAATTTAGTAAGTATATGCATGTGTGTATGTTCATTGAAACCCATCAGGCCAGGTGTGTGTGTGTGTGTGTGTGTGTGTGTGTGTGCGCGCGTGTGTATTAAATTTTACCTGTGCTAAAGGAGATATTATAAATCAGTTAGAAAAGAAAGTTTTATTCAGTGATGATTTGAGGATATTTATTTATTTATTTATTTATTTTGTGTGTGTGGTACTGGGGGTGGGACCTGGGGCTTTTCTACCTTTGGGCTATACTTTCAGACCTATTTTATACTTTATTTGGAAACAGGGTCTCACTAAGTTGCCGAGAGCCTCACTCAGTAGCTGAGACTGACTTTGAACCTGTGCGATCCTCCTGTCTCAGCCTCCCAAGCGCTGGGATTACAAGCGTGCACCACCACGCCCAGCTGATTTGAGGATATTTAGTACTCTGGATGAGATATTTCTTATGCCCTTATTCATGTCACACATACATTAAAATAAATTTCTAAATGGATTTAAAGTTAATTGTAAAAGCAACACTGAAGAAAGTGGAAAGTGTATATTGACATGCCTTCTAGAAGTGGTAAGTCTTGGCTTTTTTTTTTTTTTTTTTTTTGGAGGAGCTCCTGGGGATTGAATATAGGGGCATTCTACCTCTGAGCTATGCCCCAGCTCTATTTTATTTTTTGTTTTGAAATAGGGACTTGCTAAGTTGCAGGCTGTCCTCGAACCTGTGATCCTCCTGTCTCAGTCTCCCGAGTTCTGGGATTACAGGCATGCACCACCATGCTGGGCTTAGAAGTGGGAAACCTATCTGAGTCTAAAAGCTAGCGACAGCAGACTTTATGATGGTACTAGCAAGGATTGTGGTTGCATCTCCAGAGCTGCCACTTGACGTAGAGCCCCCAGAACATTTCCCCAGGTGTGGAGGAATTATTTGGGAAATATGGCATTCCAGAGCCTAGAACAAAACTAAAAGCTCCAGACATGGCCTTACCAGCTGGAAGGAGGGATACCAAGATGTCAGCCATGGCTGCTTCTGGGTGACGGGTATAGGGTGATCTTTTTTTCTGCTTCTGTCCAGAATGTCTTTAATGAGCACATACTATTACTTTTGAAATGAACTGTAAGACAAAACAAGTAAAAACAAGTAAAACTCCCAGCAGATGAGCTTTTACTTGTGGTAGGAACTGGAGAAGAATTACTAGCTTTTGATTAGAAAAATGTCATAAGTAAGTAGTATCTAATTATGTATTAAATGTGTAGTGGAGGGGGCCCTATTTAAAGGAAGTCTGTGGTAAAACCTTTTGTAAAGGGAGTAATTTTCCTGTAACTCAGCTGGATTTTCAGTTCATTCTTAACCTATACAAGAAAATCATCTACAAATGTTGGATTGATGGCTGAACTTTCTGGTTGTCATTCTAAAAAATAACAAACGATAATAATAGCTACCACTTGTTGGACATCTGCTCTACCTGCTAGCTGTGCCAACGGCTTCATAATTTCTTTGACTGCTCTTGCAAGTTAGGTTCCTTTCCTCATGAAGAAACTGAGCCTCCTTCCCAGACCACGTCCCTGGCTCTGTGGGGTGGGTGTGGCCACAAGGTGCCCTGGGCCCTGTGACTTGGGTGCAGCCGTGAAGCACCCTGGTCTCTGTGAGATGGGTGGTGGCTGCAGGGTGCCCTGGTCCTTGTGAGATGGATGGCAGCTGCAGGTACCCTGGGCATCATGACTTGGGTACAGCCGCGAGGTGCCCTGGTCCTTGTGAGATGGTGGTGACCACAAGGCGCCCTGGGCCCCATGACATGGGTGCAGCTGCGAGGCGCCTGGTCCTCGTGTGGCCTGTCGGCACTGCAGGCTCCTGGGACGCACTAGCTTGCTGTGGGGCTGTCTGCTGGGCATTCCACTGGCCAGGCCTCGGCCATTGGCTTCTTGGTGCATAGTCACATCATATACTGTCATGAGCAAGGCTGGATTTTGGTACATACGTCATGTATGTTGGGAAGTGCTGACTAGCTTTGGGGATATACAACTGTTATTGAACCAAACTTTTTTTTCTTGCCTCCAAACTAGAATTTTCTTTCCCTTTTTAATCAATAATTACCTTCTGTGTGTGTGTGCGTGTGTGCGTGTGTGTGTGTGTGTGTGTGTGTGTGTGTGTGTGTTTAAAAGGTTGTGTTGTATGTTTTTGGGGAAAAGGGAAAACAGTTTGTGGTTTTAGTTAATAAAATCACTGAGAAGAAAGGAGAGCCAATTTAAAGAATGTAGACATTTAAAAGAGTGTAATTCCTTTTTCTGCCTTTGGGATAGTCAATCCCAGGGAGAACTCTGGGGCTGAGGAGGCTTTTTAGAATTGCCTTTCTCCCTCCACATCCACAGCCCCCGCTGTGGCTGGCCTTTGGATATGAGCTTCCCTCAGGGAAAGGCCCCAGTGTGAGTATGGCAGGGCCTTGCCATGAGAGACACCAGCCGCGAGCCTCCGCGGTCCTAGCAGTGGGGTGTCGGGGTGCTGGTCCTGAAGGGTTAGTTCCCCGCATACCTCAGCACTGTTGTATAGGCTGAGTGCAGTGCTGTCAATACAGCTGCCTGTGTTGTGTCTGGGACATCACTGGTACCCACGAACGCAGCAACTCTGCCATCTCCTGCGTGCACTGGGCGCTCCCCTAGGTGTGAGGAAGGAACGTAGGTTGTTCTTTGGAATAGAGAGCTGAATGGGACCTTGCCATCAATATGCTTAATAAAGTCTAGATGGGGACATTTATTTAGTAAAATGTGTATTGAGCATCTGGCATTGGCTGTGCTGATGCTTTGGGTGCTGGAGACAGAGGAAAGATAAAATTCTCTTTCATGGATTTATAGTCTAATGGGAAAATTATAGTAAGCAATTATACGTAAGAATACTTACGCCATGGAGTGATCATTTCATAAGTAAACTCAAGTCTAAGACATACTCATAAGTAATTTTGGAAATCTTCAAAAGAGGAACTTTGGGAATTCAGATGGAGAGACTCCTTTGGGGTGAGATTGAAAGTATACTCTGTGGAAGAGGTGATGTTCAAGTGGGCCAAGGGGCCTCTGAATACACATCCATTTTCCACATGTGGGAATGAAGAGAGGAGAGGCAAGCTAGGGACACCTGACAGACACTCCAGGGAGGACCCTCACGGGGAAGGAGCGGGCCAAGTGGGCGGCAGGGGTGCCTGCAGCAAGCGACCTGGCCTCTGGACCTCCTCAGTCCTTTCTGCTCTGGTCTCATCCCAGGAGGCTGGTCTCCGTGGGTTGTGTGGTGGGGATTCCTTGCCCTCTGGATTCCAGTGATGAGTCCAGCAGATCAGAGGCCTGGAAGAGAGAGGCTGGCTTGGCAGGCTTCATATCCACTGTCCGGACTCTAGGCAGGTGCCTGCCCATTGGCCATAGGGCTTTCCCCATGTACATCAGGTGGCTTAGGATGGACTAGCCAGGAGGCTGATGGCAGCCAGCAGTGGACAGGGCTACACTGCAGCCCCATCAGGGAACCTGGAGACAGCGGCAACGGGAATACCCCCATAGCCAAGTCATCTCTGCCTTTCTTTCTATTTGTATGGGTATAGTTCTCTCTCTACCTTTCCGGCTCAACCTCAGAGTGGGGAAATATTTTCATCTCACACACTTTAGTCTTGATCATACTTTCCTTCAGTGATGTGGCAGTTCATACTTTTCTTCCAGATAAGACCTGAAAGGTTAGAGGCGGTAAATGTCTCTGTGGCATGTCGACTGTAAATCGGAGCTGAGTGGGTCTGTAACCCATTATCAGATTCTCAACCAAGCTGCTGTGTCCTCCAGTTTTTGTTTCCATGGAAATGTGTGTTTTTATTTCGTCAATGGACTGCATACATATCTGATAGTAAAAGGGAATTATATAATGAATCCTTGATGTGAAAGAAACTAGTGAAATACTTCAAGGGATTTCATTAAAGTAATAAGGAAATTACATTTAATTTTAGATGGGAGAGAGAGTTTTTAATGTTGTTGCTATTAAGCACTTATTATCCACACTCAACCCTTTTGTGCAAGTGAATTCCCAAAGCACAGTTCATCTTATACAGGTAGAAAAGAAATACTCTTGCAAAACGCACAGTGCGACGTCTCAACTGTGGAGAGCAGCATACTTTCCAGAGAATAGAATGTGATGGTTGATTGGAAACTTTTGGAGTTACAGGCTTTTAGTTCTCCTTCTTGAAATAAGAAAATCTATATAAATGGGTCCCCAGATGAAGGCGTGGTGGGGTACTTTATAGCCCTAATTGGCTCCAGACACAGGCCGTGATTTGTAAGCAAGCAGTGACAAGAGGAAGTTAAATCAAAATTAAATTAAGGGAAGGAAGGAGGAAAAAGATATCAAGGAGAGGTGATGAATTTTCTGAAGGCTTCTAAATACTGCCTGTGGGCAAGTGATTGGAAATCTGTGACTGTATCTCGGCCTTGTCCAGGGGTGAAATCTGGAAACATTTCGGCCCTAGACGGGACCTCTCTGTGGAAGTCTTTCTCAGTATTCATTGCTCGGTGCACTTCGTACAGCACCGGCATGTCACGTCTCTTCTTTTCCATTCTTCCGTCTGGCTATAAAGTCGGTATCTCCCCCGATGCACACGGAGTGGTGTTTTGGAAGGATGCTTTGCTGTCTCCATTCTGACATCTTGCTGTTGTTCCAGCGTGTGTAAATAAAATTCCAGAAGTGGCGCCTCCACATGGAGTGCCACTTTTGCCCTTGTCTTGACCACTCTCCCTTTTCCTGGCCACCCCTGTCCATTTAATGGCTAGGCAGAAGGGTCAGGCACTTTTGCCCATCCTCTCCCAGCGTGGCACAGTCCAGAGCCCTGGAAATGCCCATGGCTCTTCTCTCATCCATCCCAGTGACCTCCTGGGCTCCGGCCCCCGACCACTCTGAGCCTGAGCTGCTGCGATAACGTTGAGCCCTCCTCATCTCCCCTGAGCGAGCCAGGCCGTCCTCCAGAAGCGCTGCTTTCGCCCCGTGACTTTGGCTCCGAAGCCTTCAGCAGTGCCTGCACCACACTGAACTCTTGGTTACTGGCTTGGTTTTGGAGTTACAGGCTCTTTCGGTTATTGGGCTGGTTTCCAGTGTTGCCCACTCTTCCATCGTCAAGCCCCTCATGACCCCGGTGGTCCTGCCGGGGTCACCGGGCTGCTCTGCGAGCAGAACCTTCAGCCTTCACACCTCCTCGTTTGGCCGCTGCTATTTCTCTTGCCTGGTGCTGTCTCTGCTCCACTCTCAGCCTGGACTGGTCTCCATCTGAGGTCAGACCACTCGCTGTCTGTACTACCTGTTAAATAGGGAAGTACAGGTGACCGGTGACGTTCTTTGCGTTTTCCTTTTGTGTTACTTAGTGTGGCCCAGCTTTCCGGGGGCTGTTGGAAAAGTGCTGCTGGGTTGCCTCCCACACGGTACTGTGCACCTTGGGGCTGGGGGACCGGCAAGAGAGGGCAGGCTCCATCTCTACGTTTGCTTATCTTCCCTGGGGTGGCTCTTATATTGAGTGGTAGGGCCGTTAGCAGGACAGACACCATATCTTATTTCTCGTATGTGGCCAGAGCCCAGCACAGATCCTGGCCCACAGTGGGGTTTTGTTGCGTGGTATTGAGATCGATGACTAGAAGGCGCTCCGCAAGTAGTTGTTTAGTTATTTGACCTAAAATTCAAAGAATCAGTGTAGCTAATTGTCTGTCTTCTAAGAGCCATAAAAATCCCCTTTCATTTAGCCCTTTTTTTACTCATTAAGTTTTCCCTCAAGCACTTCTCCCTTGCCTGCCTTCAGCCTCAAACTGAAATCCAAATCAATTTCCTCTCGTTCTTTTCCCTGTGAAATTGGAGAACAACTGTTTAGTCGCCTCCTTATAAATAACCCTTCAACAAGTTAAATTGCCTCTAGGACTTGCTTTCTCCAGATTAAATTATCCCAAAGTCTTTTCTTTTTTTCTCATAAAGGCCTTTTTAAAAAGAAGCCTTCGTTATTTTTTATTTCTTTTTCTAGCTCTTTCTAAAGCCTTATTCTTTCCGTAAATGTACCCCAGGACATCCCTATAGGGGCCTAAATAATGCTGTCTAGAGTGGAAGCCCCTCCGTGCCGGAATCTCATTCTGCGGCTTGTGTTTTGGAGTACGCCGTGACTGTTTCTCCCCTAACCCACTTCTCCTCCCGTCAGATTTAGCTTGCTGTCCACTCTCCCCTCCCCGCGTTTCCTTTTTCTAGCTTTTCTTCAGATGTGTAACTTGATTTTCTTCCCACCCTAACTTGCTTTAGGGATCTTTTGGGTACAAGTTGCAAAGATCTTCCCTGTGCAAAGGAGCTCGATGGCCGAAGGATGTACTGATTTGTATCGCCCGAACATCTCCACTACCTGCGGCCCAGCCGGGCGCTGGCAGACCAGTGTCAGCGATCGCTTTTATTGCTCCTCTTCCTGCCGCCTGGTGCCGCGCGCGCCTCCTTTAAGACACCTACAAGCCTTGGCTCTGTGGCAGCCAAGCAGGAGCCCAGAGAGGCCTTGCAGACCGCGTGCTCCTGCTGCCCCACCCAGAGGACGGGAGGCCATTTGCTTGCAGCACTCACTCAGATCTCGGAGCTAGCTGTTGTCCCTGACCCAATGGAGTCCTCCGCCTATCCTGAAATCTTCCCATCTCCAGAAGGAGATGGCTGTTCTGCTTAGCTGGGTCCACGTAGGGGAGTGTGTCCCTCCCACCAAGCACACATGGCTGAGAAGTGGGAAGGATGGTTTTCAAAGGAGATTGGGGGAGCTCCTGCCCCTAGGAAGAGGCAGCGCCTGTGGGTGGCCTGCAGGAGAGGTGCATCGGCCAGAGGGGCGCGTCGCCGTCACTCGGCGCGGCAGACCGTGCAGCTGCTCAGAACGGAGTGTCTCTGGGGATGAATTCTCGTCCTCTTGCTCATAACCGCGCAGGGTTTTGTGAGCACCCTGTAGGTGCCTGGGGTGCAGCGGGGGTGTGGGCCCACACACGAGTGAGAAACCGCTGGCTTTGAGAAACTCGTCGTCTAGTTAAGACAGACTTAAAGGCAGATAACCAGGGCATCGGGTAGCGGGCGCCTCATCACAGTGCGCGAGGACCCAGAGGCGGGAGGGGAGCGGGAGGGCGTGCAGGAGAGGAGAGGTCACCGGAGAGGGATCTCCGGATGGGAAAGCCAGCGGCAGCACACGGAGGGCCAGCGAGGCTGCGCTGGGCTCCCCTGAGGCGCGCTGGACAGTCAAGACAAGCAGGATGAGCGCGGGGCTGGCATCAGCGGCCGTGGATGACTCTGAGCCTGACTGGAGGGGCAGGTGAGTTTTGCACTTATCTGAGGCCCTGCTGGGCCTCCAGGGGACACACAGTTAAACCTGAAGGTGGAAATGGATCACAGGAAAGGTTCCTAAGCCAGGGATGGAGGCTGGGAGGCATGGGAGCCCAAGTGGAGGCCACTTAGCATCATTTAGGCCCCTGTAGAGATATCCTGTGCCACGTTTACAAAGAGAGTAACTTAGGGAGGCCGCCTGAGGCAAGAGGGGCTGCCCAAGGGAATTTCAGATGAGGAGAAGCTGGGCCTCGGAGTAGTTCTGAGGAAAGGAAGCTTTGGGGAGGCCGGCAGAAGGCGAGAAGCCAGAGGAGGTGGCTCTGGAGAAGTCCGGCATGGCTCCCCCAAGTGACAGACATGTCTCTCTGATAAAGGCCCTGCCCCTGGCTGGCTTGTGGTCTGGTGGCCAACTCGGCTCTGCCCCCTACTGGCGGGTGCTCTCCGGGCAAATGAATTAACCTCATTTCCTCTTCCTTGTTCTGGGAAGAAAGTTGGTACCTAATTTGGGGTTAAAGTGCATGCTGCACCTTGGAAGTGCCCGACACATAAAGCAACAGATGCACGTGCTGCCTGCCTGCCTGCCTGTCTGTCTGTCTGCACCCTCGTACCCACTGCCCAGTTCATCTGAAATCCAAAGTTGTTTATTTGGACTTAAATTCCTTGTTCTTCTGAAAACTGGTGCTTCCAGTTTAACAGTGCGAGCATCCGACTTCTTGAAGCTTTTCCGGATTATTTACTATCAATTTTACTCCTGCCTTACGCACAGTTTTGTTTCTTCCACATTTCACGTGTTTTAGAATTGTTTCTGTCACTTCGTAGCATACAGCTTTTCCTTCTTTCTCCTTTTAAAACCCCCTTCCCCAGAGTCGTTCCTAGAGTTGTGGAACGCTCTGGCAGTCTTTATTTACCGTGCATTTCAGGCAGCTTCCGGCGTGGTACTTTTAACCAGGCTACTTTCTTCGTCCATCTGTAGAAACTGGCAATCTTTTCAACTTCTCTCCACTATGGGGAGGAATATGAACTGGCTGTCATTTCTTCCTGAGTTTCCCCAAGCACATGCCTTGAACCGCTCATTAGATCTGTGTGCCCACAATAACACAGGCAAGCACGAAGCTTACATCTGATTGAAGGGAGAGTACTGTCCAGAGTCTTACTCCACTGAGCGTTTCTTTAGAGTTCAGATTAAAATAGAACAGTATTCAGGGTGTGAGTAGGTGCTGAATCTCTAACGCTTGCTGAGCCAGACATCGTGTGTGTTCATTTTTAAATAACTGGGTGGGTCACTTTTTCATTTATTACGAACACAAACACTGATGCTAGCAACCGGCATGTGAAAGGAAAGCAGGCGGTAGTGATGAAAACCATTTAATGATTAGTGAGGAAACAAATATTGTTTAATGAAAATAAAAACCATGTCTAAAGGGCCTAATGCTGACTTTTGGAAATATAACCATGTTGCGGTCTTTTGTGTACCCTCTGTCCTGTACAGTAGATATTGTTTAAAATTGCTTGGGAACTGGAGCTTGCAATTGTGAGTCTGGAATGTCCTGCAGATAATTAAGTTGTGGTCAGGCTTTGGAAAAATAAAAAGTTCTCGAACTATGATTTTATAAACATGCTACAATAACATTTCTTTATATTTAACAGTTTCTTATAGAAAGTTGATACTCTCATGAGGCATTGATTAAAGGTAAAACATCAAGAAAGAAAAAATATTAAATTAAAACTTCACTTAGGATGTTGACAGTTGGCTTGTAATATTAAACAGATGTGTATGTTCCTGGGGATAGTCTTCTTTCTGCACTGAATTGCTAAGTTGTACTTTTTTTAATGACAACTACAAATTTTTGATCAGTTAATAATTTTAAATACCCTTTCTACAATCTTCTGTATCTACCTTCATCTGTAGTTTGAGCCCTCTCGATGGTCTAATGACTGGTGAAGCCTCTGCTGCCTCTTCTAAAGCCTTTCATTTTCTTTCTTCTCTTTCACAAACCCCTCTTAAAGCTTAGCTGGGCTCTTCTGATTTCATGATGCATTCTTGGAGATTGATTCCTTGAAATAATTTTAGGATCAGTGGGTGGAATTCTACCCTTGCAGATTTATGTCTGTAGTTTCCTCCCATATACGCTGTGCTTTGGCTTTTGAGTGCACTAGTTGACCGACATTGTGGCATTGTGTTTGTGTGGCCAATTGTAAAGGCTTCAGAATATGTCTGTACAGCCAGCCGTGCAGATCGGCCCGTACCCCACGCTGTGGGGCCAGAGAAATGTCAGGGAGGGGACCCGGGGCCCCGGCTGGCGCAAAGAGGGAGCCAGGGAATTCTCTTTGCTTATTCGACTTTTGCCACGGGCAGACCTGTGCGTTCTTCTAGGCAGAAGTCTAGTAGGCGCCTTGGGCTTGGGCAGCCGAGGGTGGGGAAGGCTCCGGCGAGCGGAGGAGGAGTCGGCTTGGATTGTGTGGGATGAGGTGACAGATATTTTGCATCTTCAAAGCTTCTTCACATCTATTTCCTAGACTAGATGAATTACACATTGTTGTGTTGGGCTGATGACATTTAGAGATCATTTTAATTATATGTCTTTGACATCTGAACATCTTATGTTTTGTGAAAGATAAATTTTACTAGGCAGGAGTGTTTGACTAACCTGGACAAACAGTTTTGTTGCTTCAGATAGTTTATTTATCTTGGAACGATGTATTGTTTGCACAGTCTTTTGGGAATCGGTGTTTTTTCTCTACAGATTCCATTGGGAACCTCTGATCTGGGGCCCCAAGGGTATGGGAGGCATTTTCAACCAGCACTAGGCCCACTGGACTAGCAAATAGAACCGTGTATTTTGTGATACAAAACTATACTTAACCTCGAGAATAGCGGATTCGTTTTTAATAGCACACTACTTAGTGTATAGTTTCCTAACGTCTGATTTAGAAGCCAAAGTATTTAAAGTGCATTTTTATAAGAAAGGCTTTGACGAGTTTACGTTTCAAGTCTTCAAGTTTTATTCTTTGTTTTAGAATGACTCTTACTATTTTTTATTTTTAGTGTGTGTGGAAGAAAGGGGAGAAAGTTTTTGTGTGTGATATTTTGGCAGAGTTCATGGAATCCTCGCCATCGTCTTCTGAAAATTGAAAGTGTTAATTAATGCCACCCTATTGAAAAGGGCTGGGAACTTTGAGCTGGATGCAAAAATACCATTTAAGTTTAATATAAATTGTTACTCTTGAAAGAACCATCCATTTTTAACTTAAGAACCTGTTAGCCTTTGTATCCATTAGCTTTCTTCTAGGCTTTATATTATTATTTCAATCCAATTTGCTTCCAGTGTTTTCTTATGAAAGAGTGTTTGCAAATATTTTAGCTAGTTCTCACTAGCCAGAATTTGTAATTATTAACAGATTTAAGTAGAAAGTGCTGTTTTCACTTTTACCCTTATGACTGCCTCATAAGATAACTCTAGATGATATCCGCTTAGAGATATTTTGGCGTGCCTCACGGCTCCTAATTTCAGTATTATGCTTGACTTAGCAATAAGCTGCTGTGATCGGCTCTGGGGAATTGTATTAGGCAGGCTTTATTTTCTGTATCGACGTGGCATTGCAATTTATTCTCAAGTTGGAAGAGCGCAGCTTTAGACTAGTTTTTCAATTTTGATGTTCACTAATTTTACTACGGGGAAAGCCACATAGAGGATGATCACACACTTATCATCGGAGCCACAGACTTTGGCCTTTTTAAGTCTCATTCGGTGGTCACTTTTTCTCTAGATAGTGTTCAGATTTTCTCAGCTGTTTTATAGATAGTAAATTCGATTCTCTAGGGAGAAGGGAAAATATTCCTTTTTTCAAGGACGTTAGTTCTATGAACTATTCAGCTACAGATCTGAGAGTGGAAGGCACTTATTGGTCCCTAGTGGCCGGAAATAGGAAACGCATCTCTTGAAAATTCCATTGGAGCCTTCCGTGAAACTTCACACTTGAAACAAAGTGCTTACATAGAACAAAAATGTTAATAATTTTAGGTGGGTTGTCTTATTTTTGGCGCTGAAGTTGGAATGACTTGCTTTCTTATTCTTTACCGGAAGTAAATGACCTATGTCCAAAACCTTGGCAACCAGATCAGCACCTGTGTTTTCAGCCCTTAGGAAGTGGAGGGAAATTCTGTAAGTGCTGTGTGTTAGGTAGACTGAGAAAACGCCAGCCGGATTTCTCTTTGTCATCTTTCTGTCAGCTTTATCATGCTTAATTTTCATGAGAATAATGTGTTTGTTACTGTGGTCACACCATGATTTAGCATTGGCTTATGGATGATATTTTATTGTCCCTGTCCTGGAAAATTATAGCAATTTTTATGAGGAGTGGTTTGTGGGTTCACACAACCCACTTGGAGTGCCATTTACTATAATTCTCTTCTAAAAGGACCATAAAACATCATGTAAATTGTTTAAAGAGGGAAAGGTCTTTTCTGAGAAAGGCTGAGAAGAAATCTTTCCAGGCTTTTTTTGTTACTTCTAGTCAGTCTCGTGATTTTAAGCTCACACTTTATTTAGAGCATTCGCATTATAAAATAAAGCACACATGCATATGGGTTGTGAGCTCAAGCGAGGCCAAAACTGGTTGTGGAGGCGGAATCATAAATATTGAAACTCATTATATGACAGTCCTTTAAGATTTTAGGAAGGAAGGAAGAGGACGAGGAAGGGAACGGGTGAGGAAGGAATCGATTTATAGCACGTATATCTTTTTGTAGAAACGATCCTCCATGTTGTCTTAAGGAGTTGTGTGTTAATAATCGCCACTGAGGCTTGCTTTGCGGTCACGAGCCTGATGAAGCCATGTCAGCATCCGCAGAGATTCACCTGAAGACAGCTTCCCTTGGCGGTCCTACCGCGTCCGCCGGCTGGTCGCGCTCAGTTTACTCTCAGCCTCTGGAGAAGGCGCACGACAGCACGGTAACAGGGCCAAAGTTCTGTCATGGTTTTCTCTACAAATGCCCGAGCCTGATATTATCTGGGTTCCAGCCTGAGCCCTATGGCGCGCAAGGACGGAAATTGTTAGTGATTTTCTACAGCGTTTACATGGTAGTCTGTGCTTCCAGTCATTCAGTACAGATATATCTTATGTTTAGCAAACCATGCTAAAAAATCCATATGTATGTCAAGTATAAACTCGGGTGGTTGTTCAGGTCTCAAGGATATAACACATTTAGAGTAGACGTAACTTTAAGAGCCGCTTCCGTGGTCCATACGAGATGGCTGTATTTGCAGTAGCACTTTACAGGAACACTTAGAAATGAGCTGATGGAAGCCGTGTGCAGGTAAATCGTGACGTAAAGGCTGAGCTCGCAGAACGTTCTGTTTAAGTGAGTGTGTTTTTAAAAACACAAGGTAATCTCTGGCTTAGAAGCTAGGTTTTGGGACACGAGGAGGTTGTAAGTAGATCACATTTATGCATCTTGTAAAGAGTGTCAGTAAAATTGCCAAATTTTCTTGCACATGGCCGTAAATCTTTTTCTGTTTTAAGTACAAATACTTCTCATGCATATGATTTCATGAAGAATATTAATTTATGTTTTTTTATGGGACTACAAATTTTTCTTTTCATTGTGTGTAAAAATACAACCCACACAAACCAGCTTCCTATGACATAAAAACTTTTTGGAATGATTTCTTCTGCTACATTCCCTATTTTTATTTTTATTTTTTGGTGTTGGGTGTTTCTATTTTATCATTGTCATGCAGTAGTTAACTGTAGTGAAGTTGGAGGATAGAAAATGAAGCCATAGCTTGAAAAGAGACTGAAAAAAATTAAATAAAAAACAACTACCCAGAAGCGCCTGGCGACTGCGATATGCGTGGGCAAGAGACGCGAGTACACCAGGAGCTGGCCACTGCTGCGCCGGCACCCTAGGTCACCTCAGCTGCTCTGCAGGGCTGTGCGGTGAAGATGGGGCCCTGGGACCAAGCATTAGCCCAAGACCCTCTTTCTGTGGTTAAGTCCTACGCAACGAAGACTTTTCGTGGCCTTTTAAGCATGCTATTGAGTCTGCCACAGATTTTCATAATTAAGAATTTTGTGTAGAGCACTAGTGAATAAATTGTTTTAGTATGGAATGTTTGGAAATAGGATAGGTGCTACACTGAAGGGACCAGATCCTGGATTCTTCGAGTTAGATATTATTTTTCACTATGAATTTATAATGCATTGCTGAGCAGCGGCATCATTATTTTTGAGAAGAGAATGCTATGTTTAGGGCTTTTCTTAGATTAGAGAATGGTTTTCTTTTTCATTTTCATGTAGACAAAATACAACCTCGTCCTTGGTAGTTATTATGCAAAATGCACAGCAGTTCCGCCAACAGTATGTTATGCTTTATACGTTATTCATTTGGAAGCTGTCTACATTTATTTTTGCTTACAACTTATATCCAGAATGTTGGTTTCCTTGTTTCTGTTTTTCACATGAGTCAGATTTGAAATATTTTTTAGGAACTTTGGATGGCACTGACTCATTATCAAAGAGCTAACATTTTTATGTGAAAATCTACATCAGTAGGGCCAGTTCCTACCAGAAAAGAGGCACCATTTTTCAATTTTTCCCCAAAAACTGCAAGTTTGGAAAATATGTAAGAGATGTAGCAATTAACCTACATGCACATTTATAATACTAGAAAATGGGCAGCTAGTTACATTCAAAGACAGGATCTGATAGGCCCAAATTGCTTAAAACATCACAGTTATTGAAGATATACCCCAGGGAATTTGAGAAACCATTTAACAGATGAAAGTACATTTTTAAAAGTCTGACCTTACAGGCAATCATAAAATGAATCAAAACAGTGCTTTTTTCCCCCTGAAATGTACAGAGCCCATCTGTGTCTAATCCAGTAATTATAGACTGTGTTCAATTACCTTTTCAAACTTGGAGCAGACTGGAGACTAAGCAGTGAGCAAACATAGGCTTTTGTCTAGACCTCGATTGACCACAGTCTAAAGCTTGAATTTATATCTAATTTTATTTTTTGTTTGGCCTGATAGTTCTTAAAGGATTCGTTTTTGCTACTTGGCGAGATCGGAGATATAGTCTGTTCACATTGCAAAAGCTTTGTATCAGTTGTAGCTTATGATATAATCAGATGTTTGTTTCCTAAATACTTGCTCTTTCCTGCAAATCAATAATCTGTGCTAGGGAAAAGCCTGCATAATGTGGGGGAGGGGGTTCACCAGTGAGTAGTATTTTTTTAAAGTAGCCTTTAAACGTGTTGCTGCTGACTAGAGCTCTCTTTTTATATGCTAGCAAAAATTATTTCCCCTTAAACTTAGAAAACTGTAAGTTAAACAATTTCCAGCTCAGAAGATGTTTTTAAAAATACATGCGAATTGCTAAAAGAAATCTTTTATCGAACATTTCCCAGCCTTTCCTCTTTATACATTTTTGGTGTATTTACAAATCAGACTGGCGTCTATTGTAAGTTACAGTGTATGGTGTTCAGAACCCATTTCAAAGGTTTCTTGAGAAAGGCGGTTTACGATCTGGTGGATATTTGAATGAGAGTCATCCTGAACTGCCACAGCCAGTTCCAGATATTTAAATTGTATCCAGGAACAGTGGAAATTCAAGTTCCTCTTACAACACACACAAAAGGTGAGCACAGTTTGCAGGATCACCCATGCAGTATCAGGCTCTTCCCCTCCCTTATGAGCCACAGTCTTCACCTTCCAGTCAGCACTGGAAACAAATGTTTTAGTTCTTTTTTGGAAATATCACTGCATTTTAGACCACAGAGTTTTCTAGGAACGTTTTAACTATCCCTAGTCTGTTACATTATTTTTGAATAGTTGTATTCATTTAGGTCTCACCCTGCTTTGAACGTTTTAAGGGCTATCCTAGGGGGAGAAGCAATTTTATTTGGTTGCATGAATGTAGTTTCTAGAAATTTTGTAAAGAAAATGAAACATCTGGAGGGTTGCAAGTACCTTGTGCTGGCTGTTTCCATGAGATGTGTGCTTAAGGACACTTGGGCAATGTGATTTCTCTACTGCCTTCCTGTCTCCATATTTCACGGAGCCACTGCCACAGTCTCATTGGACACTTCTTAGGGTCTTCACTGAGGGAGAGTGAAAGATTAGTCTTCAACAGAAATTTGAGAGACAGGCTGGGCCCTCTTCCTTCTCCCCCCTCTCCATAGATAGCACTCTTCTCTCCATCCGGCACCTGGACCTCACTCCCTCCTCCCCTGCTCTGGCCCTCCCTCCCTCCCTGGGGGTTTGATTTCCACGTTGGTTGGTTAAACCTGTTGATGCCTCTCCCACTGGACTGTAAGCTCCAGATCAAAGGCTGGATGGACCGTACGTTCTCCCACTGTATGCCGCTTCAAACACCATGCCCAGCTGCGGCAGGCCCTCGCCCGCCTTGACTCAGTGGGGCAGGTGGTGCACAGTGGCGGCCACATTCGGAGGTCTTGGTGCTGAGAGGCAGGAGTGAAGAATCTTCGAGTTCACAGAGATCACATCTAAGTAACACTTGAGCTCGCTCACTCTCTTTTTGCTATAACCAAATAACTGAAAGATAGAACTTCATTTTTATTTTCCACCCAATTTTTAAAATGATGCTAAAACAGATTTGGTTCATGAAGTCTCAGTTTTCCTTTGGAGCCACACTGTATTGTTGTTCTTGGAAAGTGGCTTAACTTAGGGCAGTTTCTATGCAGCTGTTTTCCCCACATGCAGTGAGAGACTGAGGGTGATTTCTAGGAGAATGCGCCGATTCCGAGAGCCGCCTGGCAGAAAGCACCAGCCGGTCGACCAGGTCGAGCACCCACGCTTTGGAAGGCGCTGGTGGGCGAAGTCCCAAGGCGCTGGGCATCGCGTCTCCTTGAGGCTGGATTCTCTCTCTCAGTTCTCCCTGCAGTAATGACCCCTGCGCACGTGCCTGCTTCCCCGGCGGGTTGAAAGGGAGTAGAATCATATCATTTACCAGAGCAGTGGTGGAACATCAACCAAAGCAATGGCTGGACATTAGTCTTTGACTTAAAAACATCATAGTTGCCGGGCGTGGTGGCGCACGCTTGTAATCCCCGCGCTTGGGAGGCAGAGACAGGAGGATCGCGCAGGTTCGAAGCCAGCCGCGCACGCTGGCTTAGGAGACCCTGTTTCCAAATAAAAATGTAAAAATAGGTCTGGGAGTGTAGCCCAGAGGTAGAAGGGCTTCCAGGAACCCCAGTACCACCAAAAAAAAAAAAAAAAATCATAGTTGTCTAATTGCGGTCACCAGACCACAGCTCTGCCTTGCAGTGTGAGGGCTGCACGCTGTGCGCATACAGTGTGATTGGAGGATTAAGAACCTCACTGGCCGTTCCTTTGTGCCAGGTATCTGTTTAAGATGTAAGAACTGGGTTTGTACTACCATTGGGAGGTTAGGGATAAGTACTCATGGATGAACTTTGAAAATACTGCTGTTGTTGTGAACAGTGGGGAAAGTGGCCCTTGAAAACTCCCAGCCACCCAGCAGGCTCAGGTCTCCACATCCCCTGCGTCTTCAGCCCTGTCTCTGTTTTGATTATCACTGGCTCCTGGCCAGATAAGGGCAGCAGTTTCTGGGGTAAGGTTGCAATCAGGTATTGAGTGCACTCCTATGAAGTTTTCAGATGAATGAGCCACCCCTACCACCCCCGGCTTGCCTAAGGCCCAGCCGAGATTAGCGATCCGGGAAGCAGGCTGCGCTGAGCCCTGCTCACAGGGCACAGGTGCCCCTTTAATTCACTTAGGACATATTTTCTGGGATTTGCTAATGAGACACCCAGAGTGATTTCCTGTGTCGTGACTGTGGGAAGCCTTAAACATTTTAAACTTAGACTGCTTCTTTTTTTTTTTTTTTTTTTTTTTACATTCTGGATTGGAGGCGTTCATGTCTGTGTGATATGTATATTATTGTATTCCTGAATTTTATTCTTGAACCTAGTTGGAAAGTTTGAAGGCAAACATTTGGTTTTTTGTTAGCCCACAAATTGGGCAATGGTTGTTGAATTATGGTCTTCTGTTGACTGAGGCAGAGTCACATGTCAAAAGTGTGTTTTGTTAGTAGGCCACAAAGCACACCAAGTGTCAGTCCTTTGTCCTGTCTGACTGTGAGCAGATACGGTAATAATGTTGTAGGATAGGAGGAATAAGTAGGTAGAAAGGAGACAGACAGGAAGGAAAAGTAAAAATATAACTTTGATATAAGAACCTGGAGCTGAAGTGCTTCTGCCTCTAGTGCACAAACCAGCTCTCTTTCCCAGGCCCGACTCTCCCATAAATTCCTGGGAAACTCGTAGATCCTAGAGTTAACAATATTTCCGAGAAAACCTATAATTTAGGATATCTTAGCTTATCCGTCAGTCAACTAAGGAGGACCCCAGTCAACCCAAGATCATCCACCCTAAAGCTGACCAGACACCAGACCATCAGGAAGCGCCTCGGGACTACTGGACTGAGCTCATCCACCCTGAGGCCGACCAGACACCTGCCCACCATAAACCGCCTTGGGACTACCGGATCGAGCTCATCCTCACATACCTTCTCCAGCCCACCCCTCACGGAAGTCCCCTATAAGAAGAGAACCCTGAACTCCCCAATATGCCTTCCTCATCTTGAGGGGCCCGCATTCTCTCTTGAATGTGTATTTCCTCCCTTTTCCCAATAAACCTCTGTCTGTGTCTCTAACTGGCGCGTGCTGAAATGCTTTTCCATCACATTAGCCAAGGACCCTGCGGACCCCGAGTTCCTGAGCCGAGAACTCGCCCTAACATCTTTGGCACCCCAACAATAACAGTCCCGAGTTTCATCTGTGGGTCGCTAAGTATGTCATCCAGAAATTCACCTAAAGGACATCAGTGAAGAAAACCCCCAAACATAGGCTGTATGCTCTCGGCTTACCACTTATCCAGAAGCAGAGGTGGTCTCCCAGGAGACCCAGGCACACACAGAGCACCCAGCCCACACACCTGCCTCAGGCGTGGGGAGCCGACCCAGCTCGCGTGAACGCAGAACTCATACTCGGGCTCTGTGCAGTGTGCTGTGCTTAAGGAGCAGCACTGCGTGCTTGCGGTGCTTTTATTGTTCTGAGTTGGAAACCACCTGTCTGTCCACAGTAGCACCTTCCTTTTGGGGGGCTGATCCTGCTTTGGGCTTTACCCAGGTGGCTTCAGCAGAAGCTGCTGGGTTCCCAAATAACATTTGCCACCCTCTGGGTCACAGCCCTGGGGCCAGAGTCCTCTCTGAGGATATTTTTGAATTGAAATTAGGCAAAAGGATCATCCTTTGCAGAGAGGCCTGGGTTTTAACAAGCAGGACTCAGGAGCTCTCGGCGGCCGTTTGCTGTTGCTGACTGGCAGTGGGAGAATTAGAGCCAAAACATGGGGAAGACAAGGATGAGCTTCGAGAGATCGTGGAGGCTTTTCAGACTGCGGGCCCAGGGGTTCCAGAGGCCCGACTGCACCTCTCCCCGCCCCAGGCTTGGGTCATTTGTGCCATGGTTCTTAACGGGGAGCAGTGTTGCCTCCAGCGGATGTTTGCCAACACCTGCAGACATTTTTGGTTGTCCTCGATAAGGGGCTGCTACTGACGACGAGTGGGCACAAGCCTGGGATGCTGCTACCTGTACAGTCTGGCTGCCCGCAAAACATCTGCCACCCCCAACAAAGGATGATTCCGCCCATTGGTAGGGCTGCGGTAGACAAGCCCCGGATGTTGGCCCCTCCTTCCTGAGCCTGGAGTAACCACTCGAATCCCTTCTTTGGGAAGCTAGCTCGAGTGAGTGAGTGTTCACGAGGACCTCGGCTACCCTCGAGCCTACACAGATGAACTGTGAGTGATGATTTTGGTGATCAGCACACGTTTCGCTTCCATATTTCAGGTTTTCCAACAGAGAAGCTAACCTAGTACACAGATATCCTGTCACCCAGGTTGAGAAGGTCTGTTGACCCTAAATAGCATAGACTCAAATATTTAAAGCATTTGAAGTAAAGCCCGTTCATAAGTTGCCGCTAGGATTGCATCTAAAATTTTACCGTCTACCCCAAGATTTCTTTTGAGGTCTACTTTCAGTCCTTGTGGCAGGAACAAAGTCAGCACTTTTAGGAATGCCTGTGTTAAAACGCCACGTGTTTGGCTCCTCTGTTGGGCTCTGGAGACGCCTCTCCGGCTTCAGGAACTTCCAGGGTCCCCATGATGTGACTGGGCGAGCGAAGTTCCTCCTGGAAACTGTCAGAATGCACGGCACCTTCGACTCGCTTTCCAGCCCATGGTGAACCGTGGCATGGGCTTCTTGGTGGCCCGACAGATGCAGAGATGTTGGAGAATGACTGGCTTACAGTCACTCACCTGGATCAAGACCTGGAGTCAAGCCGGGTGCGGTGGGCACGCTTGTCATCCCAGTACAGGGAGGCTGAGACCGGAGGATCGCGGTTCACGGACAGCCTCAGCTACTTAGCGAGGCCCTCCCCAACTTAGTGAGACCCTGTTTCAAAATAAAGAATAAAAAATAAGGCTGGCGGTGTACCTCGTAGGTAGAATGTCCCTGAGTTGAACAGAGTCGAGCTGTAATCTCGCTCTAATTTTTCTCTAGCACCGTGGCTGGGAATTGCCTCTCCGTGACTCCTCTCCTTGCCCCCTCATCATCTAGCTAACTTAGAATTAAGCTAGCAGGGGCTTCTGTAAGCCCAGCTTCTCCCTGTCTCCTTGGCACACAGTGGACATGTGGCAGACATTCATTACCTGTTTGCTCATCAGTGATGGATAAGGACTTCACCCAGCCACAGGCTTTCTGTGTCCTCTCTAGTCTTGCAGTTCCCAAATTCATATTTGCAGAGACATCTCTACCAAGCGCTCTCCCTGCCTGGCCCCTCTGCTTAGATGTCCGACAGCCCGGGGTGTTCCTTGCCATTCATCAGAACGCTTCCACCCCTCTGCTCCGACCTCCTCAGAGCTCTATGTGGGTAGTACTGGATCAAAACCAAGGGGCACTCCGCCACTGAGTTACAAACACTCCCACCCCTCTTTATTTTTTATTTTGAGACAAAGTATCATTAAGGTGCTAAAGCTGACCTCAAATGTATAATCCTCCAGCCTCCGCCTCCTAAGTAGCTAGGATTACAAGCATGCACCACCATACCCAGCACCACCATAACTTGGTCACTGCTATGATTTTTTCAAGAATGTCATACACACTGGGTGTGGCATGGCTCGTATGGTCCTCAGGTCTCATGGCTGAGATAGGAGGATTGCAGTTCGCAGACAGCCTCAGCTACGTAATGAGGCCCTTTGCAACTCAGTGAGACCCTGTTTTAAAAATAAAGAATAATAAAGAATAAAAAAGAGGGCTGGGGGTGTAGCTCGGAGCTAGAATGCCCCTGGGTTCCATCCCCAGTACCGCAAAAAAAAAAAAAAGAATGTCATACACAGAACTGTATAGTATGAACCCTTTGATACTGACTTCCTATTCTAAGTTTGGCGAAGATAATAGCACCCCTGAGACTGACGCAGCATCGTGTTGATCCCTTCTGCATCACTGAGTCGGGTCCCATCACCTGAGGCACGTGGCTGTCCAACTCCTGGGGGCAGACATTTGGGTCGTGGCTAGTTTGGGGCAGTTACCAACTGAACTGCTACAAATATTTGTATGAGCATAAATTTTCATTTCTCTAGGGCAGATCTGCAGGGGTGAGACTCGAGGCATATGGTCAGGGGATGTTTAATATCATAAGAAACGGCCTATATACAAACACCTTTAGCAGCATTATATATAATCAAATAGTGAAAATGATCCAAGGTCCATTTGCCAATGAATGGATAAATAAAATATGAATACATACAGTGAAATATTAATCCGGTAATCAAAAGAAGCAGAGCACTGGTACCTGCTACGACCTTGGAAAACATAACGAGTGGAGGCCCGCCCAGGCCCGCCTAGGAGCACTGGTGGCTCCCTGCACACAGGGTCCAGAATAGGCAGCGGTGCGGGCTC
This sequence comes from Muscardinus avellanarius, assembly GCF_963383645.1. NCBI lineage: Eukaryota > Metazoa > Chordata > Mammalia > Rodentia > Gliridae > Muscardinus > Muscardinus avellanarius. The sequence continues at coordinate 134,187,985 of NC_137791.1, read as the reverse complement.
AGGAGGTTGGGAGGAGCTTTTTTATATGGCCCTAAATTATGCAGCCTTTCTTTTTTGAGTTCTCATTGAACTCCAATTTTCATTTTATTCCCCTACATAATATCTCTGCTTAGAATTTTTTCATTGATTATTCCATCATACATTTACACAGAAAAAGAGGTGTGCAAGTTGAAATTAAAAAAAAAAAATTCAGTGGTGACCAGCAGGCTCTAAATGTTCACCGTTGAGTCACCATTGCAGTTATTATTAGGGCACATAACTGAAACAGAAGACGTATTATTTACTGGGAGAACCTCCTAAGGAAATGGAGGGGTGCATTGCACTTTTTTTTTTAACTGGCACTGTCTTTTTAAAAATTTTTCATTGGTGCATTGTAGCCATGCAGCTTCACGGAGTACACGGTGGTGGGGACACACAGGTACACACCACGCAGTTAGCCCTCCCAGTTCCCGCCACATTCCCTCCCCGGTCTCCTTCTCATGCTTGGCTCAGTGATAGGCTTTGATAGGTTTGTTCCAGTCCAGCATGTGCCTTAGAGGATTTCAGCATTGCACTTTCTAAGTAGGTCGTGTGCAAGTGGGTGCATTTTAAGTGGGTGCCTTTTACTCTTCAGCAAGTGATGGGGCTCCTGTCAGTTCTATACCCTGCAGTCTCCATTTCCTACAGACAGCAGAGCCAAGAAGGCTTGTTTACATAAACAAGGAGGTGAGAACGGAGTCACCGCCACCCACCCCCTTCTGGGAACCTCCTGTGAGTCAGGTACAGGCCCAAACCAGCATTTCCTGTTTTCTTTTTTAATGATCTGTCAGCTGACAACTCAGATCTTCCATTCATTTTGTTGAGTGGAAAACAAAAACGGGGGACCTGCCGTGCGGTCATCAGGGTCACTCAGGGCCTCCTCCGCCAGGAGTGCCACGTCCACTGGCGCCACGTGCTGGCTGGTGGATGGTGGGCTCAGCGAGCCAGGCCTCCCTCCTGGGCTGGGGCAGCAGGAAGCCCGCAGAGCCGCCCCAGGCAGAAGGCGGCCGCTCCTGCTCTCTTAAGTTGTCTGTACCAGGAACACTTAGTGCCTGCGTCCAGGGCTGGCCAGCCCTGCTCCGTGGCCCGCTGCTGAAAGCTGTGCGAGGCAAACAGCTGTGTATGGTATGGTTTTGTTTTGGTTTTTTTTTTTTTTTTTTTTTTTTTGTAACCATGATTTCCTCAACTCAAGGCATCTTGCTAAGAACTCAGTAAAAAAAAAATTTTTTTCCTGATACTAAATACAGTGGAAAAACCTTCTGTGTAAAACTTGACTCCTTCTCTATAAACCTCAGTTTCCTTTGAAAAGATATAAAAGGGAAAATATTTTTATTCCTGAATAGTCTTTTATGCCATGAGGTTAGTTTTCAAGGACAAAAATGTTCTTTTTATGAGTAAAGTTTTTGTTGACTCAAACACTGGCTAACTTGATAGTAAGACCAGCTCCTCTAAACTCTTGCTGTTTTCCAACTCAGATTGTTTTAGATAAATTGCTTTTACTGTTTTTCAGTAATAAGCCTCTGTTTAAATTTTCTGCTAAAAAGGCATTAGGGTGTTTGGGGCACTTTTTATAACAATACAGTTCTCACACAATTAACAAACAGTGTTGCGCCGGGCATGGTGGCGCACGCTTGTAATCCCAGTACTCGGGAGGCTGAGAAAGGAGGATCATAGGTTCTTGGCCAGCCTCAGCTACTCAGTGAGGCCCATTGCAACTTAGTGAGACCCTGTTTCAAAATAAAGAATAAAAAATAGAAGTGGGGAGATAGCTCAGAGGTAGAATGTCCCTGGGTTCAATCCCCAGTACTGCAAAACCAAACCAAACAAAAAACAGTGTTGTCGTGTGATTTCTCTCTGTGTGGGGCTGGAGGTGCCTGGCTGCAGCTCTAGGCGCGCTGCGCCGAGGAGAGGTCTGCGTGCGCGTCACTGAAGGACCTGGCACTGCTGCTCAGAATACTAACTGCAGGCTGGGAGCTTCATTTTCCTGTCGATGTGCAGACTTAATGCTTAGTAGTGTCCTGGAGGCTTCTGTTTTTGTGCAGAAAATCTATTACAGATTTTCGATTGCCTTTTAAAATGCCACACTTCTCTAGGAAACCTTATCTTCGCTGCAGCATCTGGTGCTCTGTGAAGTCATAATTTTGTATCAGAATTTCCAGCTGTGGCATCTAGTTTTATGGAGCCTGAATTGCGAATCAAAAACTAGGTTATGTGTTTAAATACCAGAAGTGAATGTTATCGTTCTTTTTATAAAACAGTGTGGCAATTGTATTTAAGTATTTCCAATTTGCAGGGTTATTGTTCCTGATCTGCTCCAAGAGAAACAGATTGGGTAACAGCCGAGCGGCTCTAGGTGGGTAGGTCAGGGCTTGTCCTTGTGCCAGGCTCCTGGGAGCTCGGGAGCGGCCACAGTTCAGCAGCCCGAGAGGGAAGTAATTTCAGGCGACTCCCTCACTTTCCAGATGAGGAAACCCAGGTCTTTGGCTGCACAGAGAAACCGGTCTCTACCCCGAGGGGAGGAAGTCAGACTTACCCTGGATAGCTTGCTGTTTGTTGCTTCGGGTCACAGTTAACTGCTGGGCCCCCTGGAGGGTGCCACCTGTGCCTAGGGCTTGGGCAAAGGGCAGCGAGGTTTTCACACGCTTCCTTCTACGGTGTAATTTCTCTTTAAGTTTCTCCTATGGAATTACAAAATCACACAAAGGCTTAGTGTCCAAAAATACTCAGGTGTAGCAAAATAGATGTTCATTGCAATGTAATTCGTCCTTGTGGAAAATTAAAAGCAACAACCTAGTTGTTCCACAACAGAGAAATAAATTATGGCGAGCTGAATGAAATGTGACGTGGCCGTCAAAGCTGGCTTTTGAGAAGGATTTTTAACTGCACAAGGAAATACTCATTATGGTTTTAAGTTAAAAAATATATATTATAAAAAGCCAGATGTGGTGGCGCACGCGTGTAATCTCAGTGCTTGGGAGGCTGAGGCAGGACGGGCACACAGGTTCGAAGCCAGCCTCAGCTACTTAGTGAGGCTCTCAGCAACTTAGCGAGAACCTGTTTCCAAATAAAGTATAAAATAGGTCTGGGAGTATACCCCGGAGGTAGAAAGCCCCTGGGTTCCACCCCCAGTACCACACACACAAGGAAGACTATTACAGAGTTGTACATATAATAAGGTTATATATATATATAGATAAAGAGAAAGGAAGAGGATCTATGCATAAAATAGACTATAATACAGGAGTTTATTTCAATAAGCTGCTTATTTTCTTTATTTTTATGTATTTTACAACTTCAACATAAGTAAAAAATAGGCTTGTACTAATTTTAAATATAATTGATTAGGTAAGTTATTTATTTATTTACTTTTTTTTTTTTTGCGGGTTTGGGGATGGAACCCAGGGGCATTCGACCTCCAAGCTACACCCCCTGCCCTATTTTTTATTCTTAATTTGAAACCGGGTCTCACTGAGTTGCAGAGGGCCTCACTAAGTAGCTGAGGCTGGCCGCGAACCGCGATCCTCCCGTCTCAGCCTCCCAAATGCTGGGATGACAAGCGTGTGCCACCACGCTCAGCTTTAGGTAAGTTTTTAAAAAAAAATAAAAGTTATTTTAATATCTCACTGAGCTGGGCGTGGCACATGCTTGTAATCCCAGTACTTGGGAGGCTGAGACAGGAGGATCACAGGTTTGAAGCCAGCCTCAGCAACTTATTGAGGCCCTCTGCAACCTAGACCTTGTTTCAAAGTAAGAAATCAAATTAAGCTGGGGATATAACTTGGAGGTAGAATACCTCTGAGTTCCATCCTCAATACACACACACACACAATCACTGAAGATAGTGTAGGGTCATTAGGATCGTTGATGCATAAGCCCCTGAAGCCTGTGTTACACACACACAGCTGTCCCAGCTCCAGCCCCGTGGTGCAGATCCCACCCGGAGGGGACAGTGACCCATCAGGACTGTAAGCAATGAGGAAAACTCCCTACGGAGCTGCTTTGATCAGTAGCCATTTTATTGGGGAAATAATTTTTTTTTTCTTGTGGTACTAGGAATGGAACCCAAGGGCATTCTACCTCTGAGTTATATCCCCAGCTCTATTTTTTTATTCTTTATTTTGAAACAGGGTCTCACTGAGTTGCAAAGGGCCTCACTAAGTATCTGAGGCTGGCCTTGAACCTTGACCCTTCTGTGTCAGCCTCCTAAATGCTGGGATTACAAGCATACTCCCAACTGGAAAAAACTAAATTTGAAAGCCATTTTCCCCTGTTGAACGAACATTCCTTTATTCTTTTACGTGAACGTTTCAGAGTGCCCGCTGGCGCCTCCGCCCGGCGGTCGTGGAGAGCCCGTCCATGTGCCTGCCCCACAGTGCTCTGTTACACAGGTACCGGGACATGGCGCCTGTTCTCACCCGGTTTAGTTGACAAGTTGGGTCAGTTGGTTAGAGGCGAACAGTTGTGGAGGAGCGCGCCAGTGAGCACCCCTGGGCCGGAGGTGCTCCCGGTCAGCGCTGGGCCGGTGGGCCCGGCCCTGTTTCTTCGCAGTGCTGCACGGTCACGCAGCTGTGCAAATCAAGTGCTGTTTTTCTAGAAGGTAAGTTTTTCCAGAGCGTGGTGTGGTTTTCTTGGCTTTCAGAATTCTTCGAAAAATCTGTGAATATTTTGAAGTCCCCAATTCCACTTTATAATTTCCAATTAATAACTTCTTACTACTGTAATTTCATACGTTTTATACTACCCCCAGGAAAAAGAAAGTATTACTTCACATTTTTCATATTGATTTCACTTGGTCTCACTCCACATCACAATTATGGCTTTCCATCCCACAAGGTATAGCTTAGACTTGTGTTTCACATTTGAAATGGGTCGTGCATTAATAAAGCTACTGTTTTTAATTTGAAAGAAGGGCGCTTGTAGAGAAAGCTTGTTGGCCACTGGGATAACGCTTCAAGACGTCGCCTGTGTCGTTCGCAGTAGCCTCAGCTGCTCGTCCCCGCTGCCAGGTGGCACCTTCGGCTCCTTCTGCATCGGCCTCTCTGGCCGAGTCGATGTTTGCTCCATACGCTGCCCAGGGGCTCTGGGGCTGGAACACGCTATGTAGATGCACTTTGTGCCAAGATTACCACGGCCCTAAGAAACAGTACAGTCCCTTGTTGCTGACGGCCTTGGCGGGGCGGGGCGGGGGCCACAGCCTTCCCAGCGCTCCCCATCCTTCAGCACTCTGCCATCTAGTAGGACACCTGGATCTTCTGAAAACTCAGGCTTCTTTCAGTTTGCCTGATATTTTAGGGTACTAATTTGCCACCCATATAGATAGGAGCCATTTTAATTATGCTCCTTAAATGTCCTGGCCGCCTGTAGTCAGCAGTTTTCTTTGGAAAGCCATGGCATCTTTGATTCTGGAGTGGACCAATGATGGAGATAGTTGAAACACGTGCTCGCTTCTGTTCATGTCGTCAGTAAGTATTTAGGGGTACGTACTTTGTGCCCGTTCTTGGGCTGATGACTGAAGATGTATTGACAGTAGTAGGATCATTATTTGGGGTTTATCACTATGATTAGTTTCATTAACCAGTACTTTTTGCAAACAAGAGAAAGAGTCACTGCAAACCTATTGGCTTCTTTTCACTGAGAGTGCTTCCTCCCAGGGATTAAAAAAAAAAAAATCTAAGAAGAAAAAACATAACTTGCACGTGTTGGGGAAACCCATATAAATGAGCTTCAAATTGAAAAACAGTATACATGGAGGTTCTGTGGAATGAGAATTCCTCTTTTTTTTTTAGAAAAGAGTGCTTCAGCCAGGCAGGCGTGGTGGCGCACGCTTGCAATCCCCGCGCTTGGGAGGCTGAGACAGGAGGATCGCACAGGTTCGAAGCCAGCCTCAGCTACTTAGTGAGGCTCTCAGCAACTCAGTGAGACCCTGTTCCCAAATAAAATATAAAATAGGTCTGGGAGTATAGCCTGGAGGTAGAAAAGCCCCTGGGTTCCACCCCAGTACCACACACACAAAAAAAAAAGTAAAGTAAAAGAAAAAGAGGGCTTCAGTTTGAATTTCTTCGTTAATGTTAGGAAAGTCGTATGTAAGTGTTTGGTAAGTAGAGAAATACATCTGCCCTCTACAGTAATTAGTGATCCCACCTCTTTCGGATGCCTTCAGATGTAAACTGTGAGTACGCTTTCTCTGCCCAAAGCCTGTTGGCTCCTTACATTCTTGTGTCTTAAAAGATAAATTAGCCAAGTGTGGTGGTACATACCTATCATCTCAGTCCTTGGGAGGATGAAACTGGAGGATCACAGGTTTGAGGCCAGCCTCCGCAACTTAGAAAGGCCCTTAGCAATTTAGCGAGACCTGTTTCAAAGTAAAAATATAAAATTGGTCTGGGGTATAGTTCAGAATATAGAATACCGCTGGGTTCAATCCCCAGTAGAGAAGAAAAGAAGAGAAAGTTAATGAAAGTTAGTGTTCATTTACTTCCATAAGAATGAGACAAGTTTCATTCCAGGTAGAGCTGACAGATGTCAAGGTGGGACAGGGACTCTGAGGACAGTGACCAGCTTTGTCGCTGCGGAGCCCAGACCCTGTCCAGGGCAGAGCGTGGTAGGCAGCACCGGCAGTGGGCAGGAGCAGAGACTCCGGTGCCGGGCCGACTCCAGCCCTGGCACCTGGGGCTGAGTGCCTTTGGGCGCAGCACTCGCCCGGACGGCACCTCGTTTCCTCCGTGTAAACGAAGGGTGATGGTTTCCGCATGTGTAAAGTAACAGCCACCGTGGGAGGTCGCTGATGAGGAGTCAGCGGGTTGGTACCTGCGGGCCGGGATGGAACTGCCTGGACATAATGTTCTAGGGGCGCTGTTGATATTTTGGTCTCGATTACGGAATAATAAAAGTAGCATGCTTTAGCTTCAGGCCGGGCCCGCTGATGCTGACTAATGGAACGGTCACCCTCACCCCAGCTCTCCCCACCCATGGCACGTTAGAAACGTCTTAGGGACAGAAGTGTGTGCAGGTCTGTGCTCAGCGTCCCGGGGATCCAGCCTGAGCCCCGAGGTCAAGCTGTCCTGGGCCCATCATCCCGAGGAGGCTTTTTTGGTTGTTTTTGGTATGCTGGACCCCAGGGACGCCCCACCTCTGAGCTACACCCCAGTTCTATCTTATTTTTTATTTGGAGTCAGAGTCTTGCTAAATTGCCAAGGGCCTTACTAAATTGCTGAGGCTGGCCTCGAACCCGCAACCCCCCTGTCGCAGCCTCCCCAGTACCGGGATCAGGGTGCACCACCACGCCCAGCCAAGGAGGCCTCCTTAGGCAAGTACTGGCGCTGGCTCATTTTGTCCTCAGAGCTCCGAGCCCAGATGGGAATCTGAGCGATGCTCTCCCTCCAGCCAGTCGGAGGCCTAGATTCTGAGCCGCCGCCCTCGGAAGCCGCTCTGTAGAGGCGTGCGGGATCCCATCTGTCTGACACGCGAAGCCGGCAAGCCCTTCCAGGTGTAGGCTGCTCCGTCTTGGCGGTATGAAGCCTTCTCCCTCCTCGGAGCGCCTGGCCAGCTGCTGCCCGTGTGCACATCTGGCTCTTTAAAGTGTCTTTTATTTTTATGTATTTGTTTTTTGCATCCTAAGTGCTTAAAGCTTACAGAATTTTAGTCTCCGTCTTGATACTGTGGTATCACGTGACGGGGAGTAGTTTTTTATTCCCCCAAACCCAGGATGCAGTGCGATGCCCATGCAGAAGGAGGACTGGAGATAAAATGTCCTTCGTGCCCACAGTGGGTGGGGCAGCCTCAGGAGGGTCTCACAGAGGCAGGCAGAAGTGACCGGGTTAAGCTCGCGCACGCCCGGCCTCCGCTTGTCCTTCCCAGCAGCAGGAAGGGCCGGTGAGCCGGTGAGCACGGAGCTCGACAGTGGTGTGGGCAAGAAGCTCGCCTAGGCGGGGCGCGCGGGGGTGCGCAGAGCAGGTGCAGGGGGCCGTGGGGCACAGGACGGAGAGCTGGCTCGCCCCAGTGATGCCGGACACCAGTGTGCTCGCTGCCTCGCCCCAGTGATGCCGGACACCAGTGTGTTCGCTGCCGGCCTCCTCCTCGCTCCCTCACCCTGTTCAAGAAGCCAGAGCTCACCTGGCTAATGCTGACCTTGGGCGAGTCCTTTTAAGTCTCAATGTTTTTAAGGTGGAGCACGCTTGTAATCCCAGCATTGGGGAGGCTGAGATGGGAGGGTTGTGGTTCATGGACAGCCTCAGCTACTAGTGAGGCCCTTTGCAACTCAGTGAGACCTTTTCAAAATAAAGAAAAAAATAACACAGGGGGTGTTACTCGGAGGTAGAATGCCCCCTGGGTTCCATCCCCAGTACTGCAAAAATAAATAAAGGGAAGGCCTTAAGCTGGGCATGGTGGCGCATACTTATAATCTCAGCATGGGAGGCTGTGACAGGAGGATCCAGGTTACCAGCCTGCCTCAGCTACTACTTAGTGAGGCCCTTTGCAACTCAGTGAGACCCTGTTTCAAAATAAAGACTAAAATACAGGGCAGGGCTGTAGCTTGGAGGTCAAATGTGCCTGGATTCCATCCCCAGACCCGCAAAATAATAATAATAATAATAATAATAATAATAATAATAATAATAAAATTCCCTGCAAGCATATGTCAACAAGTACATGATTTTGAATTATAAGAAATATCTAAAGCCGGGCATGGTGGCGGACGCTTGTGATCCCAGCACTCAGGAGGCTGAGACAGGAGGATCACGGTTCGCGGGCAGCCTCAGCTACTTAGTGAGGCCCTTTGCAACTCAGTGAGACCCTGTTTCAAAATAAAGAATAAAAATAGGGCTGGGGGTGTAGCTCGGAGGTAGAAAATCCCTGGGTTTCATCCCCAGTACTAAGGGGGAAAAAATGTAAGACCTTAAAGTATTTGCTTTTTCATTCTTCTGGGAAAATAAGACTAAATGAAAAAAAAAATCTTTTTTTTTTTTTTTTGAAAGTATAGCACCGAGCTCTTGATGAAGCTGCTCTGTGTAAGGAAATGTAATCAATCCACCATAGGATAGAACATTGCGTAACCCGATCATGGGTGTCCCCTTCACCCTCCGCACGCTGCAGGTTGGGCCTGAGAGCCCACGGCTTGTGATCCCACAGAGCTCTGTCCGGCGACCTCCGGTCCTCATGTGCGTGGTAATTTCTTCGATTTCTTCCCACGAGAATGTGCTTATATCAGTTCTTCTCAGCACCAGCTTATACAGAAAGTCATTTGGAGAGTTGACGGAGAGGGGCGGGGAGAGAGGAATCCATTTTTTAAGGCCCTACTTGGGACCAGATTTTCCCTCTTCTGCTTCCGAGGTCAAATGCCAGTCCCTGTCTGTCTCCCGGTCTCCTGGAGCCTCTCCCTCCCCCGATTTCATGGCACGTGTGGGGCTGTCGGGCTATCTGCAGTAAGGGTGGAGAGCCTCGCCCTGGCAGCCGGGGCCTGCGCCTCCCTCCTGCGCCCTGCACGCTGCCTGGCCCTGCGTCGGCCGCACAACACACTGGCTGTGCATTCCTCCGAGTGTGATTCAGTGTCGCTGCCGCTTTGCAGTAGGGGAGGTCCCGCCGTGTCTGGGGAGAGCACGCTGGCTAACTGGACACAGCTGGGCCTGCGGACCTGGCCCGGCCCGCCGAGCCTCGCTCTCCAGCCTGCCACGTGAGGGAGGCGGCAGGGCTGGAGACCGCTGTGCAGAATGAGGTGCGGGAAGACGGGGACTGTGGGATGTAGCAGGGGCCTTCCCTGGCAAATGGACATAGTGCCCTTACGGATACTAGAAGGCTTGGAGACAAAAAAAACCACTTGAAAACGTTTCCCCTGCAGGACTGTGAGGTCGTTCCAGATCGTGGAAGGAGGGAGCGCCTCTACTTCTTTCCGGAAGTGGGGTCGCTCACGGAGGTGATAAGAAATCCCTAACATTCTTAGCAGTGCCTAAACTTTTGTGGAGAAACACCTGTTTTTGTTTGTTTGTTTTTGTTTTTGTTTTGAGCTAGAATGGACCCTAGGGATGAGGGAATCCAATCCCTTTGTTTTGTAGGCAAGACAAGCTCAGACAAGTTGCCAGACTCGGGACAGATCCGAGGCTGTGCGTGAGGGTTAAGGAGGCGCTCTTCCCGCTGTGATTGGCCCTGGCTGTGGTCACGCGTGTGCATTCTCTGTCTCCCAGTGTGTGAGCACACACTCTGTAACCTTCAGAACAGCTTCGCAGACCTACACTGCCTGACCCATAAAATCCACCACGGGAGATGTGGGGTTAAGGAGGGACCAGGGAAGTTTTTGTTTACCTTGTTGATTTTGCCTGCATGCGGGAAAGAAGAATTAAAAACACACAGATCCGTGGTAGAAAGCCCATGAAGGTCTTTTCAGTTCTTCTGTTTCCCATGAAAGTGGGGCTTCTGTGTCTTTTTGAAGTTTTTGCGAGTGTAAACTTAAAATGGTAGGTGAACGTGTTCCAGCTATACTTGCCGGCAGAACACTGACGCTGTATAGTTACTAGCCAGCATATTATAAAAACTTCTGAAAATGGCATTGTGCTTTCACGTGATTTTGAAACTGTTAGAAGCATTATTTCATGTTGATATTTTAGCATGGATTTTTATTTTCCTAGCATTGTTAATATAACTTGAATTAAAAGTGAAAACTCATTGATACGTAATGAGTAATGTTTAATTTGGGGACCAGTTGCTGTGTACATGAACAGCCTACAGTGAGGTTACTGTAAAGTCTTATTTGAATCAAGATTCCTGGTTCCTGCCCCTCTAGGCAAACCATTTAAAAACAACAACAACAACAACCTTTTGTGACCACTGAGGCCTAGTTTTATAACCACCAGAGTGAACGTGCTGTTGCGTCCGTGAACCGCAGTGAGAATGACCTATTCTTTTCCTTTGAAAATCCCTCCCCATTTTCTGTCCCTTTTGCAGCGCTGTATATACCCGAATATCTTGATCTGCGTATGTGCTTAGCACACGTTTCCTTTGCAGGCTGTGAGGTCCTCTCTAGATTTTGTAAGGAGGAAACGCCCCTACTTCTTCCCCAAAGTGGGGTCGCTCACAGAAGGTGATAAGAAATCCTTACCGTTCTTTACAATGCCTAAACTCTTATGGAGAAACACCTATTTTCGGCTTTCCAAAGATTTTATCGTCTGAAAGCAGAAACGTTGGTGATCTGGACTCCACTTGGTGTGTACAGTGTGCTGTGTGGCCACTTTACGGACTTTAGCATTTATCTTTTGCCACACTCATTTTTCAAATGGGCAGGTTTTACAAAATATACAACCGAGAGGAAGAATGGAGACAGCTTCTCGAATTATTCATTATACAAAGAAAACCCAAAGCTACAGAGTTTGAGTCTTATAAAAGTTAATCAAATTCGGTAGGATGCAGATTTCCTCAGCATCTGAATTCCATAAATCTTGAAAACGTCGACATTTTAGAAACATTGAGAAGTCTGTCCTTACCATCGGTCAAGTGCTCTCACATTCCTGGGGGCCGGGAAAGAGAGCGGTGCGGTGCCCAAGGGCAGAGACCTCCCCACACGCCCGCTGGCTTTGAAATCAGAAAGAAGCCCGGGTGGCCCGCGGCCATAGCAGAGTTGAGAGCACCTCCATTGTAGTCGGGGCTTGGCAGAAAGTGACAGTCGTGGCCAGGGCGAAAGTCGATTCAGGATGTGTGGAAGAGCTTCCTGTGAGGGGCCCCGGAACTCTATTTTCAGTTTCCCACAACAAAGTAACTTCCAGGAGCCACTCTCCTAGTGGTGGCGGTGAAGTGTTTTCTTTGGTCTCTCCTTTCCTGGTTATACTCGGATGGTCTGCAGATACTACCTGGATCTGGGTGTTTCACTTTCTTTTCTTAAGCCAAGCTTTCAGTGGATCGGGTCCCAGAGCAAATCCTTCCCAACAAACAATTTAACTTTCTCTGCTCACAAGTTCAAGGGCCAATTAAATGCTTTTGGTTAATTTATCACAAAGAGTGCTACCTTGAGTTAAAACAATTTTACTCTGTGGAAAATTCTTTCTGTTCAAAAGGAGGTTCTCATTTCTAAGAGCAGAGCTCTGATTTTAATTAAATAAAGAGCATTTTATGCAATTTTTTCCTAAAGCTTAAGAGTAATTCCTATGGTTACTAGGGATATAAATCTCTAGATTGCTTTAAAACAAAGATTTTTGTTCAGGAGAGAGTTGACAGCTCCCTTTAAGAGAAGCTATTACTTAATTTTACTTTCCTAAGTTTAAACACATAAAAATATTTGTAATGATACCCCAAAGGCATCATAAAAATGTAAAATAATTGTACTCTAAAATATCTAAAATTACAGGAAATAGACCTCATTTTAAATAATGAACTGGGATTCATGGCTGGGGAGGTATGGTGTGACATACTTCAAAACCAGAATCTCTTTTCAGGAGACTTTTTTAATGTTTCAAGAAAGAAAGAAAATCCTTTCTCTTGTCAGAACTTTAGAATATGTGTAGACTTTAAAATATGTTCATTCTCTTAGGAAATTTATGTCTTAGTTTCCTCGCTCTTGACTTATATTACTCAGTGGATGCCTTGAGTCCCCTCTGAGAGACAAATTTCTGACTCTAGAATTCAAAAGACTCACTGGGTTCATTTGTGGATTAACTATATCACAGATGCCGTCTGGGCTGGTTTTTCAATATTATCTTAAAAGTACACAGCCCAGTTTTATAAGCAGCATGGTTTCTAGCGTTCCACTTACCCAAAGTATTCTTCTTCTTTCAGTAGATAATGTTAACTGGTCAATTATTCCCAGGTTAAAGGTTTGTCCTGTTTTAACAAATGCAATACAAAAGCTGTAGTAGAAACCTCTTCAAGAAAAAATCCTCAAATTTTTAATAAATGAAATTAATACTTTTCCTCTTTCCCACACTAATATTGTTATTTCTTTTGCGATTTTCATTGAGTAAAATTTTAATTGGGCCTCATATAGTAAAAATCCCCATTAGAAAAAGCAGAATTAGACTTAGGAAGCATTTGGACTAAGGATTTGCAAGCAGTGGTATTTTATGTGGGAAGGGCTCCACCAAGACCAGAGGTGCTTGTAGTCAGCACAGAGACGGGAGGTGCTTGTAGCTAAAACGCGCCCGGCGCAGGAAGGCTTTGCGTTAAGCGAGCTTCTATTTTGAAAGCAAAATGGGGGGGAAGAAAACTACTTTCCTTCTTTTTAAAAAAAAAAAAGACAAGAAAATTAGGTTGACTGTAGATATTGAAAGTGCCGTAAGCTGAATGTTTGAACATCAAAAGTAAACACTGATTATTGTAAATGTACTTTTGTACCAATTTGCTTTTATCTTTCAAGCAAAACATTTCCCACAGTTTTTGTGGGTTTTTATTTAAGCTGGGAAAACTTTGGAAGTTTGTGTGAAAATATAAATAAGTAAGTTTGGGAAAGTCATGATTAGAGTTTGATAGTAGACATGCAAAAGCAGATTGGGAAATTCTAAATAAAGTCAGATGTAACATTTAATAATATTTTCTAGAAAGGCTTATTCTCAGAAAGAGGAACGTTTGTTTATGTGGATTTGGAACAAAGTAAAGGCTAAGTATGAATTTTTCAACTGGGTGAACTTTTTTTATTTTGTATTTTAAAGAATTTTAGCGATTGTTACAGGAGTTTCCAAAATGGCCTTTTCTGATTTTGAGCACAGAAATCATACATATGTTTAGAGATTCCATTATAAAATCAAAATGCTTAGTTTTCCGTATAATTTAACTTACTTGTTTATTTGTTACAAAATTAGCCTACGTGGAGATTCTCTGTTCCACAAAGAGGCGAAACCTTGATTTCGTTTGATGCTGAAATGTACCACAGCACAGGATATAGATAAAAATGAAATTTACGGACCTTAATCTGAAGTTTTATTTATTTTTGAAGTTAGTTGTAAAAGTGCTAATTTTGTTACCAGGCTGACCTCGTAGTAGCAATCGGGCATTTTTTTGTTGTTGTTGTTCAGTTGCTTATATTCCAATTCTTGGCGAAACTTGTCTGTTTTCTACTGTGGCAACTGCTGTAAGCGTGGGATACGTGTAGGCAGCTCTGACATTGCCAGTTGATACTCACGGGGCTTTTGGAATAGCAGTCATCCTAGCGTTGGACTAGATTCAGACTGTCTTACTGCTTTTGAAGGCTTTCTCAAGCATTGTAAAGTTTTACTCTCCTTTGTTACGGGACAATGTATGTCTCTTAAAAGTGTATGTGCATTTGTTGTGTGTGTGCGCATGCGCGCTTATGTGTAAGGAGTAATCCGTGTTACATTTTATTGCTTACAGATTGACCTGTGATTTTAAGTGAAATGCCTTGCTATGATAATAAGAATGGAAATTTTTATATGTGTTGTGGTTCAAATGCTTACTAATTAAGATCTGAAAACCTGGTCAAAGCAATGTAAATTATATTGCTAGTTTTACTTTTAAAGCTTGCAAACGGAATTTTGAATATAAAATACTAATACAGATACTAAAATATTTTGTGTCCAACCAAAATAATACCTCTTAAATGTAGAATGAACATATACAATGTGATTCTTCAAATCTGGATCTGTAATGTACTAATCAAGACCTAATCATTAGTTTGGTTTTTATCCAGAGGGTTTTTTTTAGCAAATATAATACTAATAATTATTATATGCTATTTGAATATGTCAACAGTTTTTTTCATCAGGTAAGTCCTTGTTTTGTAAAGTTTAGCTTTTGGTAATTTGCTAGTTTCTTTAAATTCCATAAACTACTACTTTATAGTTTCCTTTTTTTCAAGCAAAGCGAACGTTCGAATGTTTTGTAGCTAATTCCTTGACATCATACTTTCTGTATTTTGTGTGTGTGTGCTCAAGTGCTTTTAAGCTTCATGCCTTATTTACTCCGAAGGAGACCATAATGAGAGGAAGGAATCTCTCTTTTGAGAACCGGGAATGCTGAAGCGAGGCCTGGGTTTCGCTGGAATCCGAACACTTGGCTCCCTGGCCGAGGCCGGCATGCTCTGCACGAAAGATGACTTTGGAGGCATGGCCGTGTATCTGGTTACCAAAGCCTTTGCTCAGAGCCTCATAATAAAACGAACATTCATTCTTTTGCTTTTGTTTTTGCTAAGAAAGAAAAGTAAGTTCGACTAGAGCGGAGCCCTTCTACTTTGGGGGTTCGGCTGTTCTCAGAGCCGTGCTCTCCGTTAGTGTAAATCATTGCCGTCTCTCAGGCAGGGTAGAGGCCAAAGTCCTGCCTTTGTGCGCGGGCTGGCAGTTGCTTTGGCTATTCTCTTGCTGATGTGAAGCAGAAACTGAACAAGGTAACAGTTGTGATGGTGAGATTAGAGGTAGCCAGGCAGACTGTCTCCTGGCTTTGAGGGACCCTTAGAAGCTCAGGCCACCCCCTCCCCTTGTTTAGATATTACTTGCTCTTTGGAGTCTCAGATTACAGGAGCAATTGATCTGTATGACCTATCTTAAGAACTTTAACTTTTCGGTGGAAACTTAAACCAAATGTAAATCCTCAAGAGACAAATCATCTTAAAACCAGGCTGTTGTCATTTTGATGTACTGGACTGTTCAGGAGGAACAGTGTGGTAGACAGCACCACCTAGTGGACGTGGCCTGTACTTGCCGCGCTGGGCCGACCGGTCCAAGAATTGGCCTCTGTTGGTGTAACTCTCAAGCTGTTCCTAGCCTAGCACATACTTACCAAGGTTAGGATCCCGAGAGGTGAGGCTGGGAGCAGTGGTGATATGCCAGTTTTACTTGTGGCTTCCCCACTAATGCTGGCGTTTGCTATCTTCCCAAATATTTTTTCCTTATAGCTGATATTATAATTTTTTTTTTTTTTTTTTTTTTTTTTTTTTTTTGGTGGTAC
Organism: Muscardinus avellanarius; assembly: GCF_963383645.1. Taxonomy (NCBI): domain Eukaryota; kingdom Metazoa; phylum Chordata; class Mammalia; order Rodentia; family Gliridae; genus Muscardinus; species Muscardinus avellanarius. Next base: position 134,172,094 of record NC_137791.1, on the reverse strand, counting down.
TGGGGTTCCTGGAAGCCCTTCTACCTCCGGGCTACACTCCCAGACCTAGTTTTACATTTTTATTTGGAAACAGGGTCTCCTAAGCCAGCGCGTGTGGCTGACTTTGAACCTGCTCGATCCTCCTGTTTCTGCCTCCCAAGCCCGGGGATTACAAGCGTGCGCCACCACGCCCGGCCTGGTATTATAATTTAAAGAAAAAAGTTCGTGTCCGGGGTGTTAGTGTTCAGCCTTCGAGGTACTTTATGTTACCGAATTCTTTACGTTTAACTCAGTGATGAGACGACCTAGGGGCGTCACTGATCTGCTCATCCCTCCACTTGCCGCCGCCGATGCTGGCGCGCAGGCCTGGACCGCCGCTGCTCGGTGCGGAGTGCGCGCCTCGGCAGAACCACGGGAAAGTCCCGCACATACTACGCAGCGATGTATATTGAAGCCTCCCGCACAGCACAACCACCAGTGTCAGGTGTGGCTGTTTACCTTTGAATGCTTATCTTAGAAGGACGAAACCCTGCTGAAATGTATCACTGGTTCCGTTCTTGAATGTTCCTAGACGTTTGTTGAGCTGGGAACTCTGCCAGGCTTTGTGACTCCAAAACCAACAAGGCACAGTTCTTTTTGGATTAAGACTTTTAAATTTCTTAAAATTCTTGACCATAAAAGGGAGTGACTGTGTTCCTGGGTGCGGGCTGCCCTGGAACGGGGTATAATTGTGCTTATTTGCTTCGTGCTGTCTGCCATGGATGGGAAGGATTGCTGAGAGACTTAGCAGCTGCTTTGGAGGACACTGATGAGCGCCACTGGGGGACCCCATGAGTGTGGGTGTGGGGCAAGCGAAGGCTGCACGGTAATCCCTGGGCTCTGGCCCTTCAGTCAGGCCTCAGCTCAGAGAGCCCGAGTGTGGGACCCGCGGTGCGGACTGAAGAGCAGGCTCTGGATTCTCGTCCACAACTGTTCCACAGGCGGGGTCCTCACGTCCCGGTGTCAGTCGCATGAGCTGGGCAAGGCTCTTTGACTTGTCATTTGTTCTGAGAAAGTCGTATGTGGGCACATTGCCAGACACACAGTAAACACTGAGTTTCACTGTGATTTTTATGATGATAAGGACGAGTTGGAGGTTCTCGTCCCCCTTCCCCTTCCTGTGTGTTGGAAGGTAGCGTTGTGGGAGGCTCTCCTGTGCTGGGTCTCGGCCCCACCCTCAGTGGCTCTGGAACGCTGCTGCTCTGCTGAGCCCTTAGCGGCTGCTTAGTGATACCTCGCAAGGATTCCACCAGTGCCCTCGGGCGCGGAGCTGTCAAGTTCTTTCTTACGCAGATCATGTTTACAGAAAGGTTGCATGAATGTGTGTGTGTGCGTGTGTGTGTGTGTGTGTGTGTGTGTGTACGCGCGCGCGCACATGTGTACACTACGTTTGTGATGAGTTCTTGACCTGAACCACAGTGGGCCAGGCACCCCTGAGCTCAGAGTGATCGGCAGCTGAAGTTCTTTTTTTGAGATCAGATCCATATCTTGTGTCAGAATCTGAGAGGCATCTGTGCCCCATGAGAAGGATGGGAACTGTACTTCATTTTTAAATTTTTTATATTTATTTATGTATTTATTTTTGGTGGTACTGGAGGTAGAACCCAGAGGCTTTCTACCTCCAGACTATACTTCCAGACCTTTTTTTTTTTATGGTGGTACTGGGGGTAGAACCCAGGGGCTTTCTACCTCCAGGCCATATTCCCAGACTTATTATTTTATTTGGAAACAGGGTCTCACTAAGTTGCTGAGAGCCTCACTAAGTAGCTGAGGCTGGCTTCGAACCTGCACGACCCTCCTGTCTCAGCCTCCCAAGTGCAGGGATTACAAGTGTGCGCCACCACGCCCAGTGGGAACTGTACTTTAAGATGGTCATGACTTTCTGTAAGGCTACTTGAGCAATTAAAAATATAACCTCCTGCGGGGCTTGTAATCCCAGCATTTGGGAGGCTGAGATGGGAGGATCGCAGTTCACAGCCAGCATCAACTACTTAGAAAGGCCCTTTGCAACTCAGTGAAAACCTGTTTCAAAATAAAGAAAAAAAAAATAGGGCTGGGGGTATAGTTCAGATGTAGAATGCCCCTGGATTCCATCCCCAGTACCATGATAAAATAAAATAAAATCTCTCTCTATATATAATATATATGTACATATATAACCTCCTCCTAGAAAGTAAACTCAAGCTTGAATTGTACACTACTTGATTTTTTAAGATATATAAGTAATCTTAAGAATAGACTTGAGACTGTAAGTTGAGGGACTCAAATATAAGTGAAATGGTTTTTCTTCTTGTTCCCAATGTCACAGTTATGCAGAATATAAAAGCGAGCAAAAGTAAAGAATGCCGGCTCTGGGGATAGACTCTCGATTTCCTGTGCAGCGCCCCGCTTCCTAGAGAGACGCGGAGCCAGGTACTTAGCCTGTCTGTCTGGTCAGTGGGAGTGATCGCAGTGCCCGCCCCTGTGGCTGGAGTGGGGAGTGAATCAAGGACTGTGTAGGCAGCTCTTAAAACTCCCCTCGAGCCAGGCGTGGTGGCGCACTCTCGTAATCCCAGTACTTGGGAGGCTGAGACGGGAGGGTCACAGATTGCAGCCAGCCTCAGCTACTGGGGGAGGCCCTCCCCAACGAAATGAGACCCTATTTCAAAATTAATAAAAAATTGGGGTGGGGGTGGAGCTCAGAGGTAGAATGTCTCTGGTTTCAGTCCCCAGTTCCACACACACACACACACACACACCCACACACACACACACCCCTCTTCTTGGCCTATGGAAGTATTTGCTATTATCATCTCTGCTGTACATTCACCTAACATTATAATATGTGCAAATTAGTCACCTTTTACACATTGTCTAGATAATTACTTTATTGTCTATCTTTTCCTCTGCTTTATTGACATGTGAACAATTAGAAATACTTCTGATCTTATGATCAGACTTTTCTGGAGTTCTGTAGCCAAATTGCCATGGGGCACACAAGACTTCCCAGGTGCAGGGAGCCCTAGAGTCATGAATGGAAAGAAGCCATCCAGTGTGGTTGTAGGAGCTTTCAAGTTGCCTGGCCATTAAAAATGTCTGGGGATTTTTGCCGGGCATGGTGGCGCACGCTTGTAATCCCTGCTCTTGGGAGGCGGAGACAGGAGGATCACTCAGGTTTGAAGCCAGCCTCGCTGGCTTAAGACACCCTATTTCCAAATTAAAATTAAAAAAAATAGGTCTGGGAGTGTAGCCTGGAGGTAGAAGGGTTCCCAGGAACCCCAGTACCACCAAAAAAAAAAAAAAAAGGGGGGATTTCTGAGCTGAGAGGATGGGTCCTCCTCACTGCCCTTGGGGATTTCTGACTGAGGGGATGGACTCTTCCTTGCTGACCTTGGCACATGCAGAGGGAGGAGCCTTAGTGTGGGTCACTGTGCCCCAGAGGCGGCGCCCCCGCTGCCTGCCAGCCTGCCCTGCCAACCGCTCTCTGCTTTCAAGAAGCCAGAGGGATACAGGCTGCGGAGGAGTTCAAGCACGATCAGCAGTTTTAGAAAAAAAGCATATAATGAATCAGAAGACTGTTGTGTGGAAGAGAGAGCCACACTGGCAGAAAGCATGGCTCCGGGAGGAGAGTTGGAGGGAGGGAACTGAGGGCAGGGCAGGACGGCCACAGAAGCTCACCTGGAGCCCTGGCTGGGAGGTGAGGGTGCAGTGGGGGCTGAGGACACCCCCCCATCACTGGTTTCTTTCCCCAGGGCCTCTTCTAATAAGAGCATCTTGCCTCTCTACTTCTAACCCTGTGTCCTGACTCCTAAATTCAAAGCCACCATTCCTGTGATGCACTGGAGAATCGGCCTCTGTTCCTGGGGGGGAGTGGGCACAGGAGCTGCTTTGAATGTGGACGCATTCGAGTTGTGTGTGCTGTTCGTTTGTACCGTTAAACCAAGTTATGGAGCCGGGCGTGGTGGCGCACGCTTGTAATCCCCGCACTTGGGAGGCTGAGACAGGAGGATCATACAGGTTTGAAGCCAGCCTCAGCTACTTAGTGAGGCCCTCAGCAACTTAGTGAGACCCTGTTTCCAAATAAAAATATAAAATAGGTCTGGGAGTATAGCTTGGAGGTAGAAAGCCTCTGGGTTCCACCCCCAGTACCACCAAATAAATAAATAAACAAACCAAGTTATGGGAGGTCGTTGTCTTGGACTGACCCCCTGTGCTAGGTGCCCACAGACCAGACCAAACCAAAATGGAGTCACTCATGCTAAATGCCACGTGATCAAACTGAACCTCTGAGGCAGTTGAGTTTTTCCTGAATACAGGAGATGCCAGGCTCCTTGAGCCAGTATAACCAAGAAGTCCCTGTTTTAGCTGTACGAATAAAGGACCCTGCGGCACCCACCGTGAAGCTGATGGGCCAGGCCATTTTCTGCCAGCGTTCAGTTACCTTGTCCCCACTGCACGCGACCCCCTGTTCTGCCGTCGCCTGACGGGTGCTCATCCGTTTAGGCTGCCTCCTCACCGATGGCAAACGCACTTCCATCTGTCGCTACGCTTGTTGGAGTGTTGGCAGCCGCTGCCGTTCAGCAGCTGAGCAGGCCGTGGGTGCAGCTTGCCTTGTGGGTGAGACACAGACGAAGAGAGAAAGAGGAAAACGTAGGCGGCTGTGCCCGTCCAGCAGCTGAGTCTTTACCGACGGCTTGTCCGGGACTCGCGGGCACTGGCGGGGATGTCATCGGCTCAGCTTTATTCTGAGAGGCGGAGGCTCCGATAGGCTAAGAGGCGCTGGGCTGCACCGCTGCGCAGAGCCGGGAGCCGAGCGCGGCCTCTCTGGCCCAGGGGCCATGCTTCACGCCATGGAGACTGGGAAGAGGACCGTGTGCAGTGCTCCTCAGCCCAGCCAGCGTTGCAGGGCCTTGGGCTGGCTGCTCTCCCTCCTCCCTCCCACTTCCCCTTCATTACCTACTTCCTCCTTGCTGTGCCTGACCCGTAGTGGGCCCAACATATCTGTCAAGTAGACGACTGAAAGAAAGAAAGGCTTCAAAACACCTAGAAAAGAAAGTAGTGATGACCGGCTGGCGCCGACTCATGCAGCGGGCCGGGCCCTCCGGCCGCATCGTGTGCTTGTGGATCGGGTGGCCAGGCGGGTACAGGAAAGGAGTGTTTGGCTCCAGAAGGCAGAAGAATCAAGGTCTCGCCATGATACCTCTGTGGAGGAAAAATTTAAAAAATGAACTGTGAGGGAGTCTGTGCCTCGTGGAGCTGGTCCACAGGAAGGGATCCCTAGCGTCAAGCTTTTTCCAGCCCAGTTGTCGTCCCTTATTTTTTATAGATTTCTTTATATAAAAATGATTCAAATTACAAATAATCAGTGGCCAGGAAAAAAAAAAAATGAGCAAAACAAGACCTAGTTTACCAGCGGCACCCCTGGAGAAAGCCACTTAGTTGATGTAAAGTCAAGCCGGCTCAGCAGCACGCGGGCTCCAACGCCCATTCTGGGGCCGCCCTTGACGCCGGAGGCCCACAAGCTGCTGCCTTCACCGTGAGGCATGTGGCCAGAAGCCACGGGTATTGCATGTAAAGGATCCTTAAGAGGATTGCCAGTGGCAGAAGAGAGAAGGCCGGTTGGGAGAGCCCAGCAGCTGAACAGGCTGAACAGACACAGCTCAACTTTCTGTTTTTAGTTGCTGGGGTGCAACAACAAAGCAAGTGCTCCACCACTGACCTCCGAGCTACACCCCCAGCCCTTTGAACTTGATTCAGGACAAAGAGAACTCTCGGCCCCTTGGTCTCCTGAGCCTCACCCATCCTGGGATGGTGGCAGGGTGGCCCGTCACCAGCTTTACACTCTGCCCCGGCAGGCCTGCGCCAGGAAGGTAGAAAGGTCAAGCAGGGAGTGGACAGGGCTTTGGCAATAAAAGGGGTGCGTTGAACACTGCCGGGGAAATAAAGTTGAGGGGTTAGGAGAATAGGAATGAGGGTGTTTAAGCTGCAAAGAGAAAGTGGGGCTGGAAGGTGTGAGGAGGAAGTGGAAGGCATGATAGGCTTCCCTGTTTCTTCAGGTCCAGGAGCCCCAGCCACTCTGGTTTTTCTCTCTGTCTCTGTCTCCTTCTCTCCTGGCCCCTTTTCTCCCCTCTTCTTTTTTTTTTTTTTTTTTTCTTTTCTTTTCTTTTCTTTTTGTGGTACTGGGAAATTCTAGCTCTGAGCCAAAGCCCCAGTCCTTTCCCCCCTTTCTTTCTTTTCTTTTTTCTTTTTTCCAATACTGGGGATGAAACCCAGGGGCGTCGTACTTCCGAGCTACACCCCAGCACTATATTTTAGTCTTTTTCTTTTTTGAAACAGGGTCTCACTGAGTTTATGTAGCTGAGGCTGTCTGCGAGCAGTGATCCTCTGGCCTTTGCCTCCCCAAGGCTGGGATTACCAGCCTGAGGCACCATGCCCCCCCCCCCTTTCTTGAGTCTCCTGAAGTTGCTGAGACTAGCTTGGAACCTGCAATCCTTCTCTCAGCCTCCCAAGTACTGGGATTCCAAGTATGTGCCAGGCAACCAGCAAAATATATACATACATCTTTTTTCCCCTTTCTTTTCCGTAGTGCTGAAGATTGAACTCAAGCAACAGGTTCAGTCCCGGCAATGAGTTGCCTCCCATTATGGCAAGCGCTCTGCCTCTGAGCCACATCCCCAGCCCCTGGGCCAGTTTTATTTATTTATTTTTTCTATTTTTTTATTGGTGTACTGTATTCATACATCATAATAGTATAAAGATAATACTTTTGTAGACATACATGCACACACCATCCAGTTAGCCCCTACCCGATCCCCACCCTGTTCCCTCCCCATCCCTCCTTCCCATGCTTGGCTTAGTGGTTGACATCTAGTATTATAGCAATTTATCCAATATTAACGATGATAATCTCACATAACAGTTTCATTTGTCTGATACCAAGCTTTTGATGACTTAACGATAACATTTCAATATTTCTTTTTGCTTTCTTTCTTGCCAGAGAATATTTTTTCCTTTTTTTTAGGTGAAACTATCATACATTTATTTATTTATTTTTCAGAAAAAATCTATCCTGATATGGAATATGGACTCTAGATACCCAAAACAATCTCGAAGAAGAACAAAGCTAGAAGATGTATATTTTCTGATTTCAAACCATATAAAGCTACAATAATTGAAACAGTGTAGTACTGTTCTAAAGGCAGATATATAAACCATTGGAGTTAAATAAAAGCCTAGAGCTAAATTCTTCCATATACTGTCAAGTTATTTTTGACAAGGTTTCCACGAACATTTGGTGGAGGAAATAGTAATCTTTTAACTAAATATTGTTGAAAAATAATAATTACATGAAAAAGAATAAAATTGGACCCTTGCCTAACACCATATACAAATATTAACTCAAAATAGATAAAAGACCTAAATATAAATCTTAAGACTATAAACTTTTAGAAGAAAATCTGGGTCATAGAACCTCACAACATTGAAATTGGCAATGATTTCTTGGATATGATTTCAATGGCACAGGCAACAAAAGGGTAAACAAACTCCCTAAAAATTAAAAATAAAAAAATATTGTATATCCAAAGACAATGTAAACAGAGTTAAAAGTTACTGATAGAATGGGATAAAATATTTCCAAATGCTATATCTGAAGGTATATTAATATTCCAACTAGAAATCCTAAAAATTAGCAACAATAAAAGCAAACAATACAATTTAGAGATAGGTAAAAGACTAACATAAATAATGAATCTCCACAGATAACCAATCTTAGTTGTCTGTTGGATGGAAAATCTTGTTTCTCTGGTTCTGGTGTGTGTTACCTATTTCTTCTTTGTAGTTAATCTCTTTGAATATTTTCTCTAGCACTGGTTTTGAAGACATAAATTCCTTCAGTTTCTGTTTGTCGTGGAAGCTTCTTATTTCCCCATCTAATTTGATAGAAAGTTATGTTGGGTAGGCAATTTTTGGCTGGAAGTTGTTTTCTTTCAGAGTTTGGAATATGTTACTCCAAGCCCTTCTGGCTCTCATGACTTGGTTTGGGAAGTCTGGAGTGATTCTAATTGGTTTGCCTCTGAATGTCACTTGGCCCTTTGTTTTTGTTGCCTTTAAGATTCTCTGCTTGGCTTCCACATTGGTCATTTTGACAATTATGTGGCATGGGGGTCCTCTTCTCTGATCCTCTCTAAAGGGAGTTCTATAAGTTTCCTGGACCTGGGTATCGACCTCTTGCTCTATGTTTGGAAAATTTTCTGCTATTACTTCCTTGAAGAGATTGTTGATCCCTTTGGTTTCACCTTCTTTTCCCTCCTTTATTCCAATTATTCTTAGGTTAGCTCTCTTAAAATGGGCCCATATTTCTTCAATGTCAGATTCCTGCTGTCGGATTTTTTTTTCTAAATTAGAGACTATGCGTTCATTTTTGGAATGATCATCTTCTAAGAGCGAGATTCTATTCTTCATGTGGTCTAATCTGTATCTCCTCTCTGGCTCTGAGCTCCATTTGAGTTCCCCTCCTCTCTGGAGCCTGGTGCTGCAAGGGAAAATGGCGCCCGCCGCTTCGCGCCGCGGCTCCGGCTGCAGCACTGTGGTCTGGTTTCTTTCTGGTGTCTCGTTTTTCCAGCCCTCTTTTTCTCTGTCCCTTGTAATTACATTTCTTGTTTCTCTGCTGATGGTGTTTTCTGGCTATGAAAGGCGCTGATTTTGTGGTAACAGAGATTGGTTGTTAGCAGGCTCATAAGCCCCGCTTTTCTCCGTCGCCATCTTCCCGGAAGTCTCCCTGGGCCAGTTTTAAAGTGCAAATTTAAGCACTGTCTTGGGCTACTCAACTTTTGAAATTAAATCATGAGTGTTTTTGTTTTATCATTCACACTAAGTATCTAGATTTTTTCTTAGCTTGTGAATTTCTTTAAAGAGGATGGAAATTTAGCATTAGGAAGGAAGGAAGTATGCCTGGTAGCAGAGGCACACACCTGTCATCCCAGGCCCTGCGAGGCTGAGACAGGAGGACCGTAGGTTTGAGGCCAGCCTCAGCAACTTAGCAAGACCCTGTTTCAGAATAAAAAATTAAAAGGACAGGGTGTAGCTCAGAGGTAGAATGCTCCTAGGTTCAACCCCCAGTTCTACAAAAAAAAAAAAAAAAAAAAGTCAGACTGCCCTGTTCATCTCCCTATGTAACGAGCCCTGTTGTCTGCTGCTCAAGAGTCCACAAAGTTAGCCTAGCAGGGCGGAACTAGAAAGGCTCATCTTCTCTCATGCACGCGTGTTCTTAGCATTTCCATATAAAAATGCTGAATTCTGGGAATTGCAGTCCAGTAAGATTGAGGTAGATCCTCAAAAAAAAAAAAAAAAAAATGGCAGAGGAGCTTTTGGTTCAGCTACTGACTTGGTACCGTCATTTAGCCGCTTAGCTTCCTTAGGTCAGGACGCCCTGTGCATTTCTCCTGAGGTGCCCAGGCTGGCAGGAGGGGGCACTTTGTCTCTTCAGTTAGCAGTTGTCCGACACTTGTGCTGCGCGCAGGCCCTGTGCGAGCGGACCCGAAGGCCATGTTGAGAGCCTCCGTGGGCCCCACACCTCTGAGCCGCAGTTGGCAGTGCACCAGAAGTCTGCGGCGGAGAGGAGCAGGTGCCGGCTGCAGGGCAGGGAGGAGGAGGCTCCCGGGGGAGGCGGCGGTCCAGGAGGAGGGCCGCGCAGGGCCTTTGCAGATGTCCAGCGAGGGCAGAGGCCGGCACTGGCTGGCCAGCTTCAGTCCTTGGGTAAGAGGGAGAGTTCTAGCAGCCTGTGCGGTCCTGACTTGGGGATCCGGCCCGAGTGGAGGGAGCTTTGGCTCTGGGGCGTGGGGTTGGGAGGGCCTGAGAGGGAGCCGAGGATGAGGAGTGGCTGCCTTGCCCTCCTGCCTCTGAAGTACCGGAAGACCTGCAGTGGCATGGCCTGGTGTGTCCAGGACACGGGAGAGGAGGGCCTGTGGGCATTTCACGGGTTGGAAAGAGCGGACTCAGCAAGGAAGCATACAGGAAAGTGCCAGGGTCAGACTCGGGAGGCGCATTGGGTGAAGGAGAGCGAAGAGAGTGAGATAGAGATCGTAGGGGGACAGGCAGGGGCTGTGAGGACTGGATCCGAGCCTAGCCGGAGCCCCAGGACAGCCAGCCCCTCCCCGGCCCTTGAGGGTGCAGCTGAGTGGGAGCTGGGGAGGGTGGGGGAGAGGAGCTGGGCCCAGCCCCAGGACTTGTATCAAGCAGTCACTGAAAGAAAGGCAGAGACCAGGGCAGGGGTGGCCCATAGGTTAGGCCCCAGCGGACTGGCCGCCCAGGGCGCAGGGCGTCCGTGCCATGCCAGGCGCTCTGTGGGCAGCTGGTCCCTTTTGCACAGGTACAGGCCTCAGACATCCCCGCAGCCAGAGGTGCGGGACTTCTGGGGCGTCTCATACAGATGTCAGTGGCTGGTGTTGGTGCGCTTCTCAGTTGAGACTGAAGGGGGTGGGGGTGGAATTGAGTTAGCGGGCTCCAAATTAAGCTCGGGAACCTGGTGAGGAATCATTTTAGCTTATCGGGAGTTGGCAAACATTTAAACAACAGTGGTTGTTCTGGCTGTGCCTTTGGCTGCATACTAAACTGAACAGCAAGCTGTGGCCACTGATTGAATGAAAAAAAATAATGATTTTGTGTTACTGGGAACTTTTTACAATATGCCAGAGGGACCTACTGGAGTCCCTTTAATCTTAAACAATGCTCGCTTCTTTCGGAGGCAAATTATGCAAATCGGCACTTAGTGTTCGGCCATCAATCAGGCCTTTGTTGGAAGGCTGTGCGTGCCAGCCCAACAGAATTCCTCTGGTCCTGGGGAAGGGAGGGGACGCAAGTCAAACCCCGCTGTGATCGCCAAAGGACCCTGTCAACTCTGAGCTCACCCTACAGTTAATTGCAGCCATTCTTTGAGAAGAATCCCACCGTTTTGTACAGGGCTTTTGTTTTACAGTTTATCTTGCTCAGGGTAATTTATAAAGCACCCACGAAGGAGCAGCCAGCCCGGCTGTCGTGTGGGTGACACACAGAGCTGGGCCTGCTGCCCGCGACGGCAGATGGCCGCCCTGTTCCTGAGCTCCTTGTGTGACTCAGCCCAGACGCAGTGTTTGTCCAAAGCGCACGCGTATGTGTGAAGCCGTCGCCTCAGCCTCAGCCTGTGCAGAACAGTTAACCTGGACTAATCCTCTGATTCCAGATCAAAGAGAAAGTGCTAGAGAAATGCTAAGAGCCCTTGGGGGGAAAAATGATGGTACTCTAGCAAGCCTCTGCTGCTGCTGCTGCTGCTGTGGTGCACGCTCTGCCATCCAGTGGACAGTGGGAAAGGTGCGGCTGACTGGCCAGGCTCACAGTTCGTCAGGGGGTAGAAAACGCAATCTACTTGGAGTGTTTAAGAATCATTGAGAAGCTGGGTGTGGTGGTGCACACTTGTAATCCCAGCATTTGGGAGGCTGAGAAAGGAGGATTGTGGTTTGTGGACAGCCCCAGCTATTTAGGCCCTTTGCAACTCAGTGAGACCCTGTTTCAAAATAATAAAAAATAGGGCTGGGGGTATACCTCAGAGGTGGAATGCCCCTGAGTTTTGTAATAATATTAATTATTACATAATTATTATTTAATATTATACAATATTTATTATTATTAAAATAATATTATATATTATTATTATTATTATTATTATTATTATTGAGGAGCTGTCGGGATGGCACACGCAATCCCAGTTCTGTGGGAGGCTGAGGTGGGAGGATTGCAATTTTGAGGCTAGTCTGCAAAACGAAGTCAGATCTGGTCCCAAAGGATATATCTGTAGTTTAAAAACCACTGGGCCAGGCGCCTGCCTGAGCAGCTACGTCACATGCGTGTGAAAATAATTCAGAACAAGACGGTGACCTCAGAGAAAGAGAGAGAGTGGCTGCGGGGCTAGCCTGGCCTGGACGTGCAGAGAAGTCTGCAGAGCTGACCCCTGCGGGCTTGGGAGCGGGGTAAGTCAGAGGCTAAGTGGGGACTCTGAAGCAGAGGCGGCGGCAGGGCTGGTCCTGGGCAGCTGAGGTAGCAGCGTGCTTGCCGTCTTAGCGGGGAGAACTCGCAAGGATCGCCTTTGTGTTTGTCTCTTTAAAAATATTGCTGTCTGCCCAGCGTGGAGGCTCATACTTGCGATGCCAGCTCGCAGCCAGCCTCAGCCACTTAGCGAGGCCCTCCGCAACTCAGTGAGGCCTGTTTCAAAATAAAGACTAAAAAATAGGGCCGGGGGTGTAGATCGGAGGTAGAAGGCCCCTGGGTTCAATCCACAGTACCGCGCATGTATGCACACACACACACACACACACACACACACACACACACACACATTCTATCTGATTACAAGAATTATACCTACTCATTGTAGAGAATGTTCACAGTGTAAAAAGTATTAAGAAAACAAAGGCCCCGGATCGTCGGGCACAGGTAGCCATCAATATTCTAGGTTCCTCTGTGTACGTGTATTCGCTTTATTGTGCTTCAAGTGGGCATTTCTTCTACCTTGCGTGAGTGGATCACACAGTATGTGCCTGGGGCGACTTTGTTTCTGCTTGGTCTGCCCCACCCAGGGCATGCGTGTGGGAAGGTGCCCCGTCAGTACAGGAGCCAGGCGTGGTGGGGCATCCTGTAGTCCTGGTACTTGGGAGGCCGAGACACAAGGATTGCACGTTTGCGGCCAGCCTCGGCAACTTAGCAGGACCCTGTTTTCAAAATAGAAAATAAAGATGGCTTGGCTGGAATGTAGCTCAGAGGCAGAACATCCCTGGTTTCAATCTCTTGTACCAAATAAAGAAAAAATAATTAGCGCCTGGTATTTAGTCCTTGTCAACAAACAGCAGGTCCACCGCAGGGCCACACGTCACAGGCACACGTCGGGCATTTTGTTTCTGTTAATCTCTCCTGGTATAACCTTTTCGTGTGTAAGGACAGGTAATATGAGAAAGCCCCACCCCCACCCCCATCCGATGCATCTAGTGTAGGTACCACGCCACCACGCCACTTAAGTGTCTGCTTAATGAAGAAACCAGGTCCAGGCTGGCCCCGGGGGCGGCCGTTGGCTCTGTGCTGCCCTCTAGTGGCGGCAAGGCCTTCTGCGGACCCAGCGCGATCTGGGGCCAGCCAGCAGCCCTCAGAGGCCTGCCCACAGGCCGTTGAACAGGTCCGCTCTGTGGGTAGGCTTTGGAGGCAGGGCACAGAGGCCCTGGCTTGAGAGCCAGCCTTCTGCGTGTTAGGAACCTTCTGCATGTACTGTGCTCCTCAGCGCCTTCAGGGGCTGGCCTACGCCTTGTCAGAGGAAACGAGGTGAGGATGCCTGGCATTGGGACTGGTCCCTCTGTGCACTTGGTGCCCTGTAAGTTACGGTCACTGTGAACTTGGGCTCCTAGTTTTTCTGTTGTTGGTTGGTTTTTAATAATTTCCACCTCCTCTCTTTGTAGTAAAGCCCAGGGAGATTAAGCAACATACTCAGATTTCAGTTGGCAAAGATCAGAGTTTAGGGGAGCTTATAAAATACACCAATTTCTCCCCAGCCCAGTGTCAGAGCTGCCTGAAAGAGAAATGCAGGAGTGAGGAGCGGGAGCCGAGTGGAGAGCCTGGCTTCAGATTTGTGGCCATTTGTGGGTGGAGAGTGGACCAGGGGACGCCCCCTCCGCTGGCCCGATGACCTGAAAGGAGGGAGCAGAGGCCAGCTCAGTACGTCCCACCCTCCGCTTGCTCCTGAAAAGACCCTGGAAAGTGGGGCGTGGCGGGACTGTTAGTGTGGTGGAGGCCCTCGACGCGACGTCAGGAGTGGGGCGCTGCTGGCAAAGCCGGGGCCATTTCCCACAATCACGGCCGCCCCTGCTGCGTAAGTTACCTGCTTAGCTCCGGGGTCTGCCTGGTTCCCGGGCCCTCACAGGCTTGTGTCTGGAGTTTCTCCTCTGCCCTGAGCCCTATCCCAGGCCGAGCAGTGGCTGTGGACAGACTCACATGGGGAGAAACCCATCCTGGGCTTCTGCTGCCCTGTGTGTTTCAACTCTCTGTTGAGGTGACGTGAGGGCTGACACTCAGGACCAACTGGTCCTGGCTCTCCTGATAGTTTTTAGGGCCATTTCTGTTTAGACCTCAGCATCCCTGTGGCCTTGCTGGTTCTGAGACCCTGAGGCGCAAGCATGGGGAAATAGCATCCCGTTTTAGGAGGAGGCAGCTTTGGTCAGTGGAGACATGCCTTTACTACACATCTTTGTATCCAGTGTAGTTTAAAAAAAAGAAAAAGAGCCGGGCGTGGTGGCGCACGCTTATAATCCCAGGGCTTGGGGGGCTGAGACAGGAGGATCGCACAGGTTCAAAGCCAGCCTCGGCTACCTAGTGAGGCTCTCAGCAACTTAGTGAGACCTTGTTTCCAAATAAAATAGAAAACAGGTCTGGGACTAAAGCCTGGAGGTAGAAAAGCCCCTGGGCTCCAGCCCCAGTACCACAAATAATAATTATAATAATAATAATAATAATAATAATAATAATAATATAAAGAAGATACACAAACACACGTGTTAGGGATCAAACCCAAGGTCTTGTGTATGCTAGACAGTCAAAAAAATTTTTTTAAATCAACATACACAGATACTCCCATGTGAGACCCAGCTTATATTTTTGTAAAATATTAGAAAATCCTTCAGATTTTAAGCGAAATATTAGCAGTTTATTGACAACATAACAGAGTAAACATTGCCCCACAGCCAACCCCAGTTCTGCCCACTTACTGGTCTGGTGAGTGTGTGGGCACAGTGCCCAGCTTATACGCAGAGTGGTGGGTAGCGCCTCTGTTGGAGGAGTGTCGTGGGGCGGATGTGGAGACCTTATGCGTGGCAGGGCACACGTGGTCACGTTGGTGGGGCAGGTGGGCTCTCTGGTGCCCACGCGCTCGGCATTTCCCAGTGCCCAGTCATCCTTCTGAATCCAGCCCTGGAGAGGTCGAGCCTGCCGCTCAGGCTGCCTGGGTGACCCAGGCTGAGGAAAGGCTCATACAAGGCTTTGTTGTTGGATTTTTTTCAAGTAACATCCTATTAGAAGGTAAGAGCCAGAGCCAGGCGTGGTGGGCACGCTTGTGATCCCAGCACTTGGGAGGCCAAGACAGGAGGGGCGTGGGTTCGCGGCCAGCCTCAGCTACTGAGTGAGCCCTTCGCAACTTAGCGAGACCCTGTTTCAAAAGAAAGAATAAAAAATAGGGCTGGAGGTAGAATGCCTCTGGGTTCAATCCCCAGTACTGCAATAAATAAATAAATAAATAAATAAATAGCAAAGATTGCAAGAATGTAGAAATAAAATAGCGATTGTTGGGTTTTAGTTTGGGTCATTTCTAGTTTAGTAGCAGAAAATCCATACCTCAGAAATGACTGAAATGTTAAAAGAAGGAAGTGCTATATGGAAGTTTGAGGTAATAATGTCGTGTTGTGGGGAATCTCGAATACATATGGAAGGAGACAGAGCCGCCATGGACGAGTGTCAGGGAGGCTGCGTGTCCAAAGCCAGTGCCTGCTGACTGGCTTCGAGTGCCCGGGAATTATATCATCGCATTTGTAACTAGTCAGTACTTATCTCTAAAAGAAACAGTCTAAAACCAAAAGAGAGCTAAGTAGGAACATCATAATAATGCACAATACCATTCTCATCTCTCAATAAGAATTTGTTATTTAACTTCATATAATTAAATATTAGGTGGGCAGTTCGTGTGTGTGTGTGTGTGTGTGTGTGTGTGTGTGGCACTGGGGATTGGAGCCCAGGGGCTTTCTATCTCCAGGCTACACTCCCAGACCTATTTTATATTTTAATGGGAAACAGGGTCTCACTAAGTAGCTGAGGCTGGCTTGGAACCTGTGCGCTCCTCCTGTCTCAGCCTCCCAAGTACTGGGATTATAAGCGTGCGCCACCACGCCCGACAAGGGGGCAGTTCTTTAACCAGTGAAATAACAGTGCGCACTGGGAATTAAGAGGGCTTTAATATCAAGTGAAAGTAGAAGACGCCAACGCGCTCCTCACTGGTGGCTGAGCACAGCCGTGGCTGAGCGCCGCAGCTCAGCACCATTCAGGGCCCAGTTCATGTCTCCAGGTTGTGGCCAGAATTAATGAACCTGTCCATTCGCAGTGACCAGCACAGGGAGATACAAAGACATGATGCACTGCTTCTCCTCTTCTCTTTTAGTTGCAATTGAAGTTTTATTTTAAACTGCACTTTGGAACCTCGGGCGTGGTGGCGCACGCTTGTAATCCCTGCGCTTCAGAGGCGGAGACAAGAGGATCGTGCAGGTTCAAAGCCAGCCGCGCTGGCGTAAGAGACCCTGTTTCCAAATAAAAAGTGTAAAATGGGTCTAGGAGTGTAGTCCAGAGGTTGAAGGGTTTCCAGGAACCCCAGGACCACCAAAAAAACAAAACAAAACACTGCACTCTGTGTTAGAAAGATGGGCATCTTATCCTTTGTCCAAACCCACCCTCTCTGGAGGAGGTGTAGCCATATCAAGTGGCGGGGGTATCAAACTGGAGCTCACGGATACACGGCCTTCGCAGCGGTGGCGATGGCCTCTTTGTGGGACTGGCAGTGTTTTGTGCAGCCCGCCAGGCTGTCGTCTCCACATGGCACAGGTGCGCCCTCCCCACGCGCCTGCAGCTTTTCTGGGCGAACTGCTCATTTGCAAAATAGCTTCGTTCGTTCGTTCGTTCCCTCCCTGCGTTATTTAGGCGCAGCCTGAAGCCCTTCCATTACTTTTGACCTGGAGCCCTTCTCTGTTGGGCTTCCTGCTTCCCCTCTCTCTCCTCTCCTTCTTCTTTCTAACATAGAGGCACTGCTGGGGATGCAGAATGAATGGGACACGGATCCCTACCTCAGCGCACTGAAGCGGACGTCACAGATAAATACTTATGCGGTGACGTGAGGCCCTCATATCAGATACTGAGGGAGGTCTTCGGCAAGGCTTCCTGGAGGAGGTGACATGCCAATGAGCCTGGAATGCCGAGCCGGGGTTCACCGGATGAAATGGGGTTGGCTTCTAAGCAGAGGCAGGGCGGTGCACAGATGCACATCAGGAAAATGGGGTGCGCCCCTCTCCCAAGGCAGCCTGGGCCGGAGCACCCCGCTCCAGCCCTCGCATCTTGTCTACCCCCACCTCGGGGTTAGACCCCCAGCTGCTTTTATTTTTCATTTGGAAACAGTTTCGCTAAGTTGCTGAGGCTGGTCTTAAGCCTGGCATCCTCCTGCCTCAGCTCCCAAGTTCTGTGCCACCGCACACAGCTCGGCACTAGTTTTAAAGGGCCAACATGTATTCTGATCTCTGTATCCAACTCTATTCTGGAATAGTGTTTCTCCTTTTAAGACAGGCATTCTCTTTAGGTATATGCGTATTCCTACTTTATCAAATGAGCGACCTTTAAAATTAGCAGTGTGTATGGAAACATTAAACATTCCCAGCATACAACTGTTCAGCCTCTCTAAAAATTGGAAGATGTAAGGAAAATCACAATTGTGTGGAATATAATATGCTGTCTCTGGCAGTTAGTTCTGAAAAAGAGCAGTAAGCCTAACAACAAACAGATCAGAGCTTGGCCAAGAACGTCTACCAACGTGATGGTAATTATGCGATTAGCTGTCAAATCGTCTTTACAGAGATAAGCCTATCATATAATGCTCTTTGAGGACTTAAGTCTGCCTAGCTATATTAAATCTAAGACATATTGAAAGTTTTTCTTTGGTATTGATTTTTTACAATCTTTGGTGTATGATTTTAGAAATTTTAGAGCTCTTGAATGTCTAAGGAAATCTTAATGCTCCTTTATTTCTTTTCATTTTTGGCATTACAGTATTACTTTATACAGTATGTTCATGTTAAGTATCAAGTTATTATACCAATGTTATTATTAACTCAGTAATTACTTAACACCTCTTAACTTATCAGGAATTCCATTTAATTCTGAACAGGCTTCACTCTGTTTTAATAAACTCATTTAATAGAAATTTGCGTACAGAGCACACGCAGTCGGAGCTGTGTTTGCGGTGCCCCAGCAGACACACTGTGGCTGTGTCTCCGTGAGGTGCCGCGGGCTCTCTTGCTCGCCGCCCATCGCTTGCATTGCTCCGCCCTTGCTGACTGAGCGAGCCGAGAGTGCATCCAGCCTGTGCACGAGGGTCCTTTGGACCTTTTTAAACACGTTATGGAACACTTTATGACTCCTTAGAGAAAGCTGCTAAGGAGATTAAGGCCCTGCTAGATGTGTTCGCTTCTTATTGCCACTATAACCAACGACCGTCAACTGTGGCTTAGCCCAGAGTTGTTAGAGTTCTGTAGGTCACGTGTCCAAAGTGGTCCCCGGTGAGGATCTGGGCACAACTGTTCTCCTGAGTCCGGGAAGGATGCGTTCCCTTGCGCTGCCCACCTCTCCAAGGCTGCCCCCGTCTTCAGAGACAGCAGTGTTGCGCTAAATCTTTCTCACATCATGCTTCTTGGACTCTCTCCCTCCTCCTTCCATGTTTAAGGACCCCTGTGATCACATTGGGCCTGCCTGGATGATCAGAACAAGTTCCCTGTTCTAAGCTCAGCAGACCAGCAACTCCTGGTTGTTTGTTGTTTTATCCCTAACATGGTATTTGACCCTGGTGGGCAGAGATACGAGGGGACAGAAACCATTACCGGTTTCAAAATAGAAGAATCAGAAGCCAGACGTGGTGGCGAACGCTTGTAATCCCAGCATTTGAGAGGCTGAGACCGAGGATCACGGTTTGCAGATCAGCTGCTTAGTGAGGCCCTCCACAACTTAGTGAGACCCTGTTTCAAAATAAAAGATTAAAAAAAAAATAGAGCAGAGAGTATAGCTCGGAGGGCGAATGCCCCTGGGTCCATCCCAGTACCAGGAAAAAAAAAAAAAAAAAGTCCAGACAGTGTGGGAAGTTTAACTACACCCCTCTGGCTTATTTCCAGATAAACTTGAATGCTTCTTTTGTGATAAATACTATTTTGTATTTACACATATTCTCATTTCCAGTGTACGGATCACCTTCTGCTGTTGATATGCTTAGAATGGAGGGGGTGCTCCGTAGCCCCTCCTTGAAAGGTTCCTAATGCCACGTGAGAAGCATGCACATAGAAGCTAGGTCAGCGTGCGTAGCTGGGTATGATTGAGTGTGCCAAGTGTGTGGTGTGCAGAAGCCCTTTTAAGTTGACAGCAAAATGAAAGTAGCCCACGCTGGCCTTGAGAGGAACTTTATGGGAGGAATGAGCATTCAGCAGACCTTCCACGGCCGGACGGTGCGCATCTGGCAGGAGGTCAGAGAGGTCAGGGCACAGGGCGGGCCCTGGCTAGCTGGTCGTGCTCTCCTGGAAACCCGCGGCCCTGGCCACTACGGCCTGAGGTTTCTTCTTACCTCTTATTTATTTTTTAAATCTTCGTCCACATACAGTGCGCGACGCATGGTAGGTGATTTGGAGTAGGCCTCACTGCACTAGGAACCGGCCGTCACCAGCACACATCGTGCCCGGCTGTGCGTGCTGTTCCTTCTGCTCATCCACAGAAGTAGGTCAGGGGAAGAGAGATTGCCTTGTAGGGACAGCCCACCCCCAGCTCTGTTCTCTGACTGTGTGCTCTCACGGGCGGCTCATGCCCTCAGTGTCAGCCTTAGATTCCACCCCCTACTCTTGGGAGAAGGGCGCCTTGTCTGGGAAGTTGTCATGGGGGTTCTGACCTCCTTGGCTCTGCGATGCGGTTGCTGGATGGGCTGCATCTCATCGAATCCGCACTCAGAGATGGCCTGTTTCTAGCATCACAGATAAGAGACCCCAGCCCGGGAAAGTCAACACGCCAGCAGCTGGGGAGAGCTTCACGGCAGAGCCGCTGAGCTCGCCGCTTCGCCGTCTTCCTGTGGCCTGCCTTCCATTCTCCGTCAATCTGAAACGCACTTTGAGTGTAATCTGTCTATATGAACTCTTGGCTTTCTTTTCAATTCTAGATTTCCCACATTGGCAAGCTGAGAGATTTTCTTCTGGAACACAGGAAAGATTATATTAATGCTTATAGGTAAGTGCTTGATTATGTATTTGTTTATTGGCATGACCTGGTTGACTGTGTTCTTTTCTAGTTTCGTGTTCCTTTTGAGCTGTTTGCGCGCATTTTTTACTTAGCATCCCAGAGCTGCGAGGGGAAGATGAGTGTGGGAGGGTCTCCGCAGAGCCAGGGCTCCGCTGTGCTGGTGTCCCCAGAGTCCCCCAGAGTCGTGACGCAACGGCAGTGTCTTGTCGTCGCTCACAGCTCTATAGGCACCTCTGTCTTCTAGCAGATGAGGCTCCATCCCCGACTGCTGAGAGCAGCGCAGGAAGCTGGGGGTGCGCGTGTTTGAGTCCCTGGGCCTGGGAAGCAGCCACTGAGGCTGTGCCGGGCTGTTCTTGCCCATGTCTCGCTGTCCCAGTCCGTGACGCTGGCTTTGCCAGCCTCCTCAACGGGGCACATCCCAGTCCTCAAGGCCTCCTGCTTTGGACACTGGCTAGAGACCCCCACCTACCCTCTGGAGTGGCCCTCTCCTTCGGGGACTTCTGCTAAGTCCTTTTATTTTATTCATCCTCTGATGCAGCCCCTGGCCACACTCCTCCTGGTGGCTAGGACCCTGTCTACTCAGCAGCCACAGTTTTTGAACAACCTCACTGAATTACCTCACCGTCTGATAAACCCACCACAAATATCCGCTACGCTTGGCTTCAGCACCCGTGCACACCGCGGCTCTGCCTCTCGGGAACCGACATCCACACTACAGCTCGGCCTCTCAATCTGGTCTGCTCAGCCACCCTCCTCCCACTGCGGTGCCCCTGCCCGGCCAGCCTTCCGGGGGGGGGGGTACTGGGGGTGGAACCTGGGGCTTTCTACCCCCAGGCTATTTTATACTTTATTTGGAAACAGGGTCTCACTAAGTTGCTGGCTTCGAACCTGTGTGATTGTCCTGTCTCAGCCTCCCAAGTGCTGGGATTACAAGTGTGCGCCACCACGCCTGGCTTTATTCTTTATTTTGAAACAGAGTCTTCCTGATTTGCCAAGCGCCTCACTAAGTAACTGAGGCTGGCTGAAAACTGTGATCCTCCTGCCTCAGTCTTCTGAATGCTGGGATTATAAGCACTTGCCACCACGCCCAGCTTTTATTTTTTATTTGTAAAAAGGGTCTCACTGGGTTGCTGTGAGCAGCGAACCTGTGATCCTCTTGTCTCAGCCTCCTAAGTACTAGGATTTCAAGTGTGCACCACCGTGCCCAGCGTGGATAATCTTTCTTACTTTAGCCATTGTAAATAAAATAGGACATGGTGTCTCTCTCGCCTGTCATTGTCTAATGATAATGATGTCCTTTCTCAGCTCTTCTACTGTGCCACAGCTTTTGACTCCGTTGGCCACTGTTTGCTTCTTGAAATTCCTCCCCCTCTTGACTTTTTTATAGAGCAGTCCTCCATCTGTATCAGCAAAGGATGGGTTCCAGGGACACACCCACCCAAGGAAATGCAACTTATGGATGTTCAGGGCTCTTACTTACCGTAGTCTAGTGTTTGCTTTTAACCTTTGCACATCCTTCTGTATAAATCATCTCTAGGTTACTTATAGTACTTAACACAATGTGGGTGATATGTAAGTATTATTTATACTGTATGTATAGAGTGACCAGAAGAAAGCTCATGCATGTCCACGGTGGCTGTGACTGGGCAGCTGACTGAATCCTCTGCTCTGAATGGGTGTGTGCACACACGGCTGCTCCAGTGACTCCCTTTTCTGCTTCTTTGTCCTTCATTGACCCTGAAAGAACCCCAGGGTTTTGATTGGGCCCTTCTGTCTATTGGTCTCTACTTTGCATTATCTACCTTTCTGCCGCCTGTGCGCTCAGCCCCCATCTGTCCTCCTCATGCTTAATCTGTGGGAGATGCTACCTGATGGGCATTTCCTCTCCTGTGGGGAGATGCAGTCATGAATCCAGGAAGGTAACTGCCCCAGAGACATGGGGTCCTGCTGAAGAGCCACGGGAGCGCCGCACCGAGGCACCTGGCCTGCTGTGGAAGCCGGGGCGAGAAGTCCACCCAGCTCTGCAGCAGCCATGTGTTGAGCAGAGGAAGGGAAGACAGGAACCGCTCAAGTGCCATTTGGAAAGACCAGGTCAGGTTTTAAAAAGCGAAAGAAGACATCTTGACCAAAACTTCCCATACGCTTCTGGAGCGGAGCTCAGATCTCAGCACACGGACTCGCCCTGCCTCCCCTCACAGCGCTCGCTCCTGCTTCCCACCGGGGGACAGTGTGGACAGTTAGTGGACGCTGGACTGGACATGGGACATGGCGGCACTCAGAGCATCTTTGTAGGAGACCATCTTTATAGAACACGGGCCATAGGCGCTTCAGAAATCCTCTCACCACGCTTGAGAATATAAAAGAAATCTCTTATTAAAAAACTTAATAAATACATGCAAAAATAAAAAGATTGCATATAAATTCTTCAACAGAACAAATAATTATACCCCAGGTTAATTTTAAAGAATTCCTAAGCCGGGCGTGGTGGCACACACCTGTAATCCTGGCATTCAGGAGGCTGAGACTGGAGGATCATAGTTCAGGGACAGCCTCAGCTACTTAGGCCCTCCACAACTTAAAAATAGGGCAGGGGTGTAGCTCGGAGGTTGACTGCCCTTGGGTTCCATCCCCAGACCTGCCAAAAAAAAAAAGAATCAATGTTTTGTGTAGTTAAACTTAATAGAGGCGATTTTAGATGTTTAAATATACTTTATTTATATTATTTTGTAACACACTAAAATAATTATTCTGATATATAATACCAAAGAAAACCATATTTTAACTTCTTGGTTAAAATATTTAACACTTAAGCCAGGCGTGGTGGCGCATGCTTGTATCCCAGCATTTGGGAATCTGAGACAGGAGGATCGCAGTTCGAGAACAGCCTCAGCTACTTAGTGAGGCCCTCTGCAACTCAGTGAGACCCTGTTTCAAAATAAAGAATTAAAAAATAGTGTAGCTTAGAGGTAGAATGTCCCTGGGTTCCATCCCCAGTATTGAAAAAATAAATAAATAAATAAATAAATAAATAAATAAAATATATATATATAAAATTAACGCTAGATGGCAGTGTAAATTTTATTTCTGAAAGTGTATGTAACAAATACTAATATGATACGCTATTAAAGTAAAAGCTATAGGGATTTTGGAAAACCTTCTTTCCTACTTTTTTGGTGCATTATCATCTCACATGTGGTGCCGTTCGTAGTGACAGGACACAGGAGCACACAGCCTTGGCGGGCTCTCCCCCGCTCCTTCCCCAGCCTCCCCTTCCCCAACAGGGCATTGAGGTGCACCTTGGTGCTCTCACGTATGTTCTTGATGTGGTGGAACAGAATAGAAGATACAGAAACAAATCCACACACTTGCAGTTGTAAAGAAGGAGTGGTCTCTCCCTCAGAGTCACAGGCACACATAGAAGCTGGCGGGCTTCCCTACCTGGACCTCAGGCATCGGTTTTGTAACCTTTGTACCTGGGCCTGTATGTTTTGCTCCCAGATGTACTAGTTAATTGTGTCTCCCTTTTGTAAAATCCACCCAGTGAAAGCTGGCCAACCAGATTAGATTGTAAAAGCCATACTCCAGCCAGTGGGGATTTCGTGAGTTTTTATTCGCGACTTCCCTAAAATCCATTTCAAATATAGCCAATTGATTTTCCACAGAGTTGCCAAACACATACATTGGAGGAAAAACAGCCTTTTCAACAAATAGTGTTGGGAAGACTGGTTATCCATTTGTAGAAAAATGGAAGTAAATCCTGCCTCTCATCCTGCACAAGAGTTAAGGCAAGGTGGATCAAAGACCTGGAAATCAGACCGGAGACTCCAAAATTATTAGAGTGACATGAGTCCAACACCCCAACATACTGGCACAGGTAGAAGCATCCTCAACAAACCCCCAGAATTCAGGACAGCAAAACAAGAGTGAATAAACCGGATGATATTAAACCAAGAAGTTTACACTCATCAAAGGAATCCATCAAGGGTCTAAAGAGAGCGCCCACAGAATGGGAGGTCTTTGCCAGCTATTCCTCTGACAGAGGACTAATATCTAGAATATACAAAGTACTTAAAAGACTTAACACTAAAGAATCAACACAACCAAGATTTGGGGAACCTGACAGAACTTCCATACGCCTGTCGATTTCCACCTCCTTTCTCAGCACCTGAGAAGTTGGGTTGAAGATGGGAGCGTAGAGAACTTTCATAGAAGTTTACTGTTAGAGTTGCTTTGCCTAAAAAAGGCTGCTCTAGGGCAAGCGCAGTGAACTCCTCAAGGGTATGGGAGCCCAAGAGAGCCCTTCAGTCTGTGAGACTTGGTCTTTCTCTAAACCAGAGGTCAGCAAACTCCAGCTCATTGCCTGTTTTTGTAAGCCTGTTAGCTAAGAATAGTTTCACATTTCCAAATGGTTAGGGAAGAAATAATAGGAATATTTAATCACACAAAATTACATGAAATTCAGCCGGGCGTGGTGGCGCAATGCTGGTGTAATCCCAGCATTCGGAAGGCTGAGACCGGAGGATCGTGGTTCGCAGACAGCCTCATCTATTTAGTGAGGCCCTCTGCAACCCAGTGAGACCCGGCTTCAAAATAAAGAATAAAAAATAGGGTAGGGGGGTGTAGCTCGGAGGTTGAATGCCCCTGGGTTCTACCCCCAGACCGGCAAAAAGGAAAAAAAAAAATATATGAAATTCAACTTTCAGTACCCGTAATAGTTTTATTGGTATACAGCCATGCCCTAGGACTGCTTTGGGGCCACCACTGCAGAGCCGCAAAGCTATGAGACCACAAGGCCCACAGAGACTGACATCTTTATAAACTGACTGTTTTGGAGCCCACAATGGGAGCGCTTATCACTCAGGAGGAGGCTAGGAGGCTCAAAGCAGGCAAAAGGACCAAAACGCGGGGCAGGGACAGCGCAGGCAGGGCAGGGGCAGCTCTGCGGCTGCAGCTGTGTTCAGCTCTGCTCGCACTAAGGCTGCTGGGGTGGGGGCTGCGCACTGGCTCTCCACTCCTCAGGCTGGTTTTCAGTGTTCTCGGACTTCTGCACAGACCGACGGCTCAGTCCCGCTGGCTGAAGGCCTAAACTTCCCCTCCCAGCTGCGGACAGGGGTGTGGGTCTGAGGCTCCGCTGCTTGCTAGCCTGAGGCCTCAGCAGGTCACTTGTCTTGAGCATTGCCTACAACTGCATCCCCTGAGGACCTCAGTCTCTGCCAGCCCGTCGCCTGGTTGTAGGAGCCCAGTCGGGCTCCTTGTTCTGGTGCCCGGGGCCACTGCCAGGCAGGCACGCTGAGTTCTTCTCCTGCCCCACTTGGCCCCTTGGAAAGAGCGTGGGGTTGGGGCCAGTCACACCAGGTTCCAGTCCCGGTTCTGCCGTGTGCTGGCCATACACGTGTGCATCGCACAGCATCTTCCTGCCTGTCTCCTTCTGGTGAAATGTGGGTGGCGCTCCTGTGAGGATTACATGAGGTGGGGGCTCCTGCACGTGGAAGGGTCTTGGTGAGTGGCGACAGAGTTGGTACTCCCTCTGACCTGTCATGCCCTTGAGTGGTGGCTAACGGATAAAACAAAACCCACCTGGCTCTGTAGAATACAAGAGTCACGTCTTATCAGCTTGGTCAGAGAGTGGAGAGCCACGGACAGCGGCTTGATCGCTGGTACAACCTGTACTGGCAGACCTCAGGAGAGGGGAGTGGTGGCCAGGGGCATGAGGTTCCCTCACACAGGCACGAGCAGAAGTCTGCTCCTTCTGTTGCAGATGAGGAGGGAGGCAGCCAGGGGTCACTGTGGGGCAGCTGGGCCATGCATCCCATCTCCCCCTTCTCCACCAGATGGAGAGAGGCCGCCCGCCTCCTGGCCCCATGGGCCTTCCTCCCCAAGATGGCAGCCTGGTCCCAGCCTTCCCCTCCCTCCCCGCCCCAGTGCAGTGTGCTGGCCTTGGCCTGCTCCTGGGAACATTTTATATGAAGTGTAATCATGGAATTGAAAGAATATGTGTAGGAATATTGCTTTCAGACCTATGAGCCTTTGTTAGCTTGACATAATTAGGAAGCTATAATTTTTTCCAGAATGGAGAGCTCAGACTTTATTGACCCATTTAATTTTTTTAATAATGGCATTTTACTAGAGCAGAACAGCAGGCAACCAAGGTAGCCTCTGGCGGCATCTCCGAATGATGTTAATTAAAAATAGTTTCTCCACTTCTCATAGATAGACCTTTTCCACAATATTCTAGCAACAGAACATACCATGTAGGAGAAAACTTTCTTGCTTTCTGTTGTTGCTACTAAAAGAATAACGATATTATCAATTTCCAATTTAAAAGGTTAGTGTGTGTGTGTAACGTATGCTAAAGGAACATTACCTTTTAACTGCGTGATCAGTTTTATCAAATTAGCCTTTAGACCTTTTCAGTTTCCCTGAGCCAGGTTTCCATTAAATCAGAAATAGAGTCGGATGATGTTAATCTAGTGTCCTTGGCAGTCGTCTTTTATAGGTCTGCTCTGTCCACTTGGAAGTGAATACCTCTCTGATTTATGAACCCGGCCTCTACATCTGTTTCCGATGAGCTGGTTTCTAGGAGGGACAAGCATGCGGCCTCTGCTCCCTCTGTGCACTGCGGTCATTCCTCCCAGACATGGCCTAACCTCGTTAAGCCAGACTAGCAAATAGACCAGGGTGCTGAGGACTGTTAGGACAGGGACAGGCTTCTCTCTCCCCATCAGGTTCACTGAGTGGAGGAGCATCCATTTCCCGGGAGCTTTGCTTTACTCCTCCCTTCTCCTCTTCTCCTCCAACATGGAGGTGGGGTAGAGGTGGGAGAGGGTCCGCCCTGGGAAGGGGTGGGGACCGCTCCTCTGGGGGGGAGGGGCTGTCCTCAGGCTGCATGCACCCCAAGTGTTCTAGAAAGGCTCTGAAGGGGGCGCCTGTAGGTGTTGTGGGGGAGCCAGTTCAGGAGGAACGTAACTAGAAGCACAATCGTAGCTGTATGCCAGCCCACAGTCTCCAATATGGCTTCATCCATGGATTTAGTTCATGCAGAAAATATTAGATTATTGATTTATCAGCCTGCAAATGCTGGGCATTGCTTTTGATGGTGAGGATACAGCAGTGAACAGATAACCATCTTTGGCTTTGTAGAACCTAAACTTTTCCTGACAAGGGACACAGAAACAATAAGTAACACATTGGGGTGTTAGGATAACCTAAGTGTCCTGTGGGGGAGGAGGGACGTAGAAAATGTCAAGGTTCAATCCAGCATTCAGGAGGCTGAGATAGAAGGATCACGGTTCACAGCCAGCCTCAGCCAGCTGCTTAGTGAGGCCCTTGCTCACCAGGCCCAGACCCCAGGGTCTGCTGTCGCTCTGCCCCCCACACCTGTTCTGTTCCTGGCCATTTTACATCTTGATCCTTCTCCTTCCGATCCCCTACCACCACCCAGGTTCTGCCATTGCCCCTTTCTTAAGTGTTAGTTCAGCAAAAATTTCCTGAGCACAGATCTATCACGTGCTGGGGAAAGCAGAGATGAAGGAGGCGGGGTCCTCGGCCTAATGTCAGTGCCAGGCCCTGGCCCAGCCCTGGGCTCTCCTAACATGGCAGTGGTGGTCACCGTCAAGCTCCGCCTCTCCATCAGCTACGGAGTAAAGACCCTCTGACTGAAGGTCACCAAGGAGTCATCCTCTCCTCACCCTGTGCCCGGCCAGGGCCTCCCCTCTGGCTTCCCACAGCCACACCTGCCTTCAGCATTCAGTTCATACATGTCCTTCTGTGTACACTCTCTGCACTCTCCTGCCTTTTGTGGCATGAGAGGTGGTCAAGTGTGAGACTCGAGAGCAGGCTACCCTGGTTCAAATCCCCGCCTTGCCGGTTACACAGCCTCCCTGGGCCCAGTTGCTTCATGTGCAAAGAGGGAAGCATAAGACATCGTAGAGTCTTGACAGTGAAGCAGGCAGACACACGTGAAGCGCTCAGAACAGCGGCTGGTGACACTGCAGAAAAGTGTAACAGCACTAGCCTTTGTTCCACGCACATCGACATACTTAAACCTGTAGGCGTTTCCTGTGACAACGCAGGGCGTGGAAAGCGAGGTCCATGTTCTGTTCATTTCTGCAGCCCAGACACAAATAGCTTCATCTCAGAATGCATATTTGGATAGGTGAATTTCATAACATGGATGGTATATACCCAAGACACATAATGGAATTCATCGCTAGTTTAGTACTTGAAGCAAAAGGAAGGTTGTAGTGCTGGCCTTGTGCCCATGCTTTTCAATAACCTTCACAGCAACAGAGTTTAAAACATTTGTTACTCTCTTCTCTAACCAATAGACCCAAGAATTCAGTGGTATTTTGCTATTTTGTAGTTGTTCTTTCTTAATACACCGCTCAACCAAATGCTAACAATAACTCTCCTTTAAGTTCCTGAGCCGGTAAGTGGACTTTTACTGCCCAGTTTTCTCCTCTTCTCCCCCTGAAGTGAATTGACTAATCCAAACCTATACTGAACATCATTTCCTTTCCGTCTAATATTCAGATAAATTGAGATCTGTAATAAAATTATTTCTCTGTACATAATAAAGGAAATAAAATTAAACTGTGATAAATTTATATATGCATGTCCTCTGAGGATATAGTTTTGGGAAGTATCTGACAGATATGTAACCTTTTCCACATAGTAGTAATTCTGTTAGCGTGGTAACCTAATTGGGCGGCACGGGCAGGAAGCTTCTATTACTTGTGATGACTGTGTCTCCCATGCCCGCTGTGTATCTAGTGCTGCTCTGAAAATACCACAGGAGCGCTGGAGCTAGCAGGCGCGCCATCTCACGTGCAAGGCCCTGGCTCTGGCACAGCTTGCTGCCCTTGGCCCAGCACTTGAACTTGCACGGCTGAGCCTCCTCTGCCTCCCGGTGCCTGGCGCCCTCACGCAGGCCAGAGCGGACCCGAGGCGTCTCCTCCTCTGCCCCCATCCAGTCCATGCTGCTGCTAAGTCTCTCAGATCTGTCGTCCTTCACCCCATGGACATGGCTTTCTTCCTCTTCCTGGATTCTGGCCATATCTCTTGACTGTAGTCGAAGGCACCCAGCGTCCAACTCCATCAATTTCCAGGCCACTGACCACAGAGGAGCCAGCGCTCCCAGCCTCTGCCTGCAAGGGTCCCTTTCCACTCAACAGTGGAGTGTTTGTATTTCGTGTGATCTCTGTATTTTTATAAAACATGATTATATTGGAGAATTAGTACAGAGTCGATCACTTTAAGTAACTCTGTACTTATTCATCATAATCTCATCCACGTTCATTTGGAATCTAGCGCAGACACACGGCAGACACGTTCAGTGTAGACCCTGAGCGGGTGGGTGTGACATGCTGCCCCTGGAGGTGACGCGGGCACGCCGAGGCCTGAGCCAGGAGGCCTGGCTGGCACAGACCCACCTGTGTGCTCCTTGCCCCTTCACCCCGACGTGTCCTGGTGAGGAGCGACGTCCCGGGGTCATTCTGACCATCACCGCAGGTTGGGAGCTTGCAGCTGCTCTCTGGACAGAGTGCCTTAACTCTCTGCCCGCCGCTGTCCCGGCATGAACGGTCCTCTCCCGCCTCGGGCCCCCATTCCCTTGTGCACAAAGCCATTCACCACAGTGCCTCGTACCAGTCACCTCTGTAGAACTCAGCACCCTCTGTGGGGATCACGTAGGAGCCCCAGTCAACTCTGAACACCCAGCCTCATGCCCAGGGCCTGACACAGGGGATTATTATGTTACATCATAGTATGTGAGTGAGCGATTAATAAACTCTGAGGTTGGGAAAGTAACTCAAGTACCCAGCAAGCACGGAGAAGCGCGCCTAGCATATGTGAAGTGCTCAGCTACACAGCACACTCACCGGCCAGACGGCATTGCAGAAACTGGCAGGTTCGTTTCCTTTATTATGTAAGAAGACCCTGTTTCCAAATAAAAATATGAAATAGGTCTGGAAGTGTAGCCCAGAGGTAGAAGGGCTTCCAGGAACCCCAGTACCATCAAAAAAAGAAAGAAAAGAAAGAAAGAAAAAGAAAGAAAGAAAGAAAGAAAGAAAGAAAGAAAGAAAGAAAGAAAGAAGAAATAAATATAGGGCTGGGGGTATAGCTTGGAGGTAGAATGCCCCTGGATTCCATCCCAGTACCACAAAAAAAGAAAGGAAGGAAGCTAGGGAGGAAGGAAGGAAGGAGCCAAAGTTTCTGTGTCCACGAAACTTGCATTCTACTGGGTAGAGACAGACACAAGTATTTACTGTGCAATAAAGAAAAAGCAGGATAAAGGGTAGACTAGTAGAATGGCGGCAGATTCGGTGGTCCCAGCCCCTGTATTCGGGGTCCCAGCTCTTGAGGGCAGCCTTGAGGCCGGACCTTGCCCTGTGCATGCCCTGGGGAACCTGCAGGTGGTCGGGCCAGGCAGGAGCTTGCTGGCCCCGGGGCTCAGGAGGGAGGCCAGTGTGGCGGGGTGAAGCAGGTGGATGAGCGGTGAGTGGCGGGAGTGGGGTCACAGGCGGGCATGGGGAAGCGGGACTTTGTGTCTGTCCTCACTGAGGATTGGTGGCTAGAGGACCTGGCGGGAGAAGCTGGGGCGATTTGCGTCAACACATTACGTAAGGTCCCCGTTAGCTATAAAGCTGCGAGTTTATTAGGCCAAGTAACATCACGGTTACTAATTATGCTGCCAGACCCACCCAGCTCTTACAGACGAGCAAGGAAATAAAACTGCCACGTTGCGAGCTTCAAGGTGCCGTAACACTGAAAGCGAATGCCCTCCCAGCTCTGTAATTTTAGAGTGGTGTAATTTAATATCAAGGAAGTGGAATTTGTTCCTAAAAGCTCTTTTGTGGTGGGTTTTGAAGACTGCCTGCCAGCAGCAAAAGATGGCAGCGCAGACAGCTCTTCGCACGCTTAGCAAGAGCCCCGTGGCACTCTAGCAGCGCCCAGGCGATGCCAGTCATCGCCGCTCGGGAGCCGCCGCATTTCTCCCGAAGTCAAGGCCTCCATTCTTACCAGGCCCCAGTGTCCAGCGCTCCCCTCCTCCTGCCCTCGGCCGCCCATCCCTCAACTGTCCTGCTTCAGCTGGGGCCTTTCAGGACGCTTGTCTACCCCCAGCCTTCACGGCCCACTCTGCATCCTTCTCCCACCTGGCCTGGCCACTCCTCCTCCTCCTTTTCTCGGCTTGAGTGTCAGTGGACCAGGGAAGCCGTCTCTTCCCTCACACGGTCCAGACCACGCTGCACCACCCGTGGCTGCCCTCTCCTGTCTCCCTCTCTCTTAGCCATATCATGTCCGAATACGGGAGGATGACAGACACGGAGCGAGACCAGATAGACCAGGATGCCCAGATCTTCATGAGGACCTGCTCAGAAGCCATTCAGCAACTCAGAACAGAAGGTAAAGTGCTCTCAACGACGCAGCCGTGACTATCAAGCAGTGCTTACGTACCCCTCTGCGTTCTTTCGGAGACTTGGGGTTTCATAAGTCCTCCTTTTCTGGTCAGTTTCAACCTAGGCTGTTCAGAGTCACCAAAAGGCCATTACTTCAGTTAGAGGGACAGGGCGTAGGAGACGGGGGGGGGGGGCTTTTTTTTTTTTTGGTGGTACTAGGGGTAGAACCCAGAGGCTTTCTACCTCAGGTCTATACTCCCAGACCTATTTTCTATTTTATTTGGAAACAGGGTCTCACTAAGTTGCTGAGAGCCTCACTAAGTAGCTGAGGCTGGCTTCGAACCTGCGTGATCCTCCTGTCTCAGCCTCCCAAGTGCGGGGATTACAAGCTTGCGCCACCACGCCTGGCTAGACGGGGGTGGGGGATGGGGGTAGCTTTCAACACAGAGCCAGAAGTGCACGCAGGAGCCGGGGTCAGAGAAGACAGATTGTGTGTGGCGTGTGTGTGTTTGTGTGGCGTGTATGCGTGGCTGCATTGTCTAGAGCACAGGGCTGATGGCCGTGCGTAAGGCTGGAAGGGGTGGTCTAGGCTCCAGTAGCCCCTGTGGTCAGGAGGAGCACTCTGAGCCTGGCTGCAGAGGCAGGCACCCCAGCTCTCTGCAAGTAACTGAGTCTTCCTGGCCCTCAGTCTCTTCCTCTCCAAAATGCAGACCCCTGTAGGCCATGTCTCAGTTGGTCTGAAACCTGAACAGGAGGCCTGTAGTGTGCTTGGAGCCGCCCAGCCTGAGGGCTTCTGTCACTCCCTGAGGTGCTGATGGCTCCCGAGGCGCGTCTCCTCCTCACTCTGTTTGAGTTTGCTCAGGCAGGTGGGGTACAGGAACTCCTGCGGCATTCCGTGCTGCCAGATGCCGTGTGCTCCTGACACAGCGCCAGAGCTCTGGGGGCCCACTGGGAAAGTCTGATGAAAGCTACAGACAGTCTTGCCAGAAAAATGTACACACCCACGGAACCGATGTGCAGTTTCATACAGCCCCTGAATCCCTTGCGTGACTCTCGGGTTACACAGCTTTCAGTGGAAGCAGATCATGTTCCCTTCAGGACACACATTCTTTGAGGTACCTAGAAAGTGCACATGAGCATTAATAAAACCAGCAACTAAAAAGCCGGGCGTGGTGGCGCACACTTGAAATCCCAGCATTCGGGAGGCCGTGACAGGAGGATTGTGGTACACAGACAGGCTCAGCTACTTAGTGAGGCCCTCTGCAACTCAGTGAGACCCTGTTTCAAAATAAAGAGTAAAAAAATAGGGCTGGGGCTGTAGCTCAGAGAAAGAGTACCCCTGGGTTCCATCCCTAGTACCACAAAAACAAAAAACAAAACCCAGCAACTAAACACAAAACCATGTGACCTCAGACCACCCAGCACCTCTGAACCCTAGTTTCTTCATGTGTAATAAGACATAATCACAGTTCCCACTTGGCTCATTCCTACAGTGCATATATGCAGAGTGCCCGCATACAGCAGGCACAGCCTCTGCATAAATAGTAGCTGTCTTAATAAAAGTGGCCAGACTTTAGGACGGGCAAGGCTTTGTCCAGACTTCACACGGAGTTCACACAGCGAAGGCGTCTTGAGGCTCGGTGTCAGGAAGAGTTCCAGTACAGGATGATTTGACTCAGTGTCTGGGGAACCCCGGGAATGCGAGTGGCCAGGGAAGAGGGCGCAGCGTGGCAGGGAGGTGTGAGGGTTCGCTTTGATTAACCACATTACTTAGAGGTCAGCGTGAGCATGGGCCGCTGTTCGTAGAACCTGGGTCCCATGCTCAGGAAGGAGCCGCGTCAAGGACTGCCCCTGGGTACTGCGTAAACCATGAGCTATTTGGCTGTGGTTCTTCTGTGAGTTTAACCTTTCACTCTGGTAAGGACTGCTAAATCTTAGTCTTCAAAATGTAGACTCACTTGACAGACTTGTAGCTGTGTTGTTAAAAGTACTTTGAATAGAGAAAATGCTGTAGAATTCTGCTGATGTGTTCTTCAGGGCCGTTGCCTACAGAGACCTAATGTTGGCCTTTTCTGTTCCAGCCCACAAGGACATCCATTCCCAGCAGGTGAAGGAACACAGAGCCGCTGTTCTGGACTTCATTGAAGATTACTTAAAAAGTATTTCATCTTCTCTTAAAGGCCAAATGTGGCATTTCGCAGTTGATGCAATTCAGTTTCGCTTTGCTAGCTGAAGACTCGTAGTGTCTCATTATATTTGATGATACCTTTCTCCTGAGAAGCCATTTTAAGTAGTCTCTCTCTTCTGGTATTTCTCTCTCCACAGGAGTGTGTAAACTTTACTCAGAACAAAGAGCCATCCGCGTGAAACGAGTGGTGGATAAGAAGCGACTGTGAGTACCACCTCCTGTTCCTCAGTTAGTACTAGAGACGTGGGCAGAGCCACTCGGTTTGCAGGGCACTTACTCTGTGTGGACCGGGCTTCCTTCTTCATGAACCCCCATGGCCGGTGCTTACTGAGCGCTTACCAGGTACCGGTGCTATGCCAGCCTTCTCGGCTCACCTCACGAGGTGGGTGCTGCTGGTCTCCCTCCTTTGCACACGAGAGTGCTGAGGAGGGCATGCTTGGTCACTCGCCCACGGCCCCACAGGCAGGAGGTAGCTGCGCTGGCCCGCTGGGATTGAGCCCGGACTGCTGACTCAAAAACTGTACTTTACCCGCCATGTTTCCTAAGACTCCCCGAGGCCGGCCACTTGTGGTCATTTTCTTGCAGTCTGTCTGTCCCACACCCTCCTGTCTGTGTCTAGGGGGTTTCCGAGGGAAGAGCTTGGGCACGGTGGCCGGTATAGATGGTGCTTGCGAGACGTGCGTGCGCTGTTGGGTGGCCGCTGCGGGTGAGGGCCCCACAGCCAGGCCGGCCGCCAGTGCTTCCCAGGGCCCCTGTCTGTGCGTCTGTCTGTCTTCCCTCTGGGCTGCATGCAGACTCTGGGAGCCGTGTCCACGCAGCAGCCTCGTCCCACTGCGCTGCCTGCCCTGGAGACTGATAGCAAAGGACCGCTGAGTGTCGTGTCTGCTCCAGGCCTTGACAAGTGCTAAGCTGGCTTTGGACGTTCCAAACACAGCACGCAGCAACACTCTGGGGCAGATCTCCTGTGTTGGGCGTCCACCACTACTCTCGGCTCCACTGGGTCACTGGGGCTCCTGGCCCATGGCACACAGCACTGGTTATGGCCGTGAGTCTCACGGTGATGGGGTTCAAAGTGGACAGCAAAGGGAAAAACCTTAGCAGAGTGGCATTGAGCTGCCAGGCGTCTCCTCCCCGTGACGTGTGGCGCCGTCTACCAGCAAAGCACACTGGTCACTTGCTGCCCAAGGGGTTTACTGGTGCCGGTTCACGCAGCCACCTTCTCCCTGAATATCAGAATTTCAGACTCCCAGCAGGCAAGCAGGCGTTCAGCACGTTCTGCCTGTGTAAGCACACACAGGAGCCATTCTCTGCAGTTAGGATGGTCAATTAAGGTTTCCAAAAGCCAAGTTATCAGACTCCAGCCCAGGGCTGGCTGCGAAGGATGGCAGATGGGGCCTCCTGTGAGCTCTTTCCAGCCCAGGTGTTAGATATGGAATCTAAATGCCAACCAGAGCATCTGTGGAAGACAGTAAGTAGACGGGTCAGGCTACCTGTCGGCAGGTAGCTTCCTGTACTGAAGGCAGTTTGAGAAGAGCAATAAACAATCTCTGCCCTCAGGGAGCTCAGAGGCAGACTGGGCTGGGCTGCTCCATAAACATGAAAAGTTAGCCAGTCTAATCAGGCTCGTCAGAGAGGGTGGTACGATCAGGGACAGGCAGAGCTGGGAGCGCAGGCTCTGCAGCCAGCAGCCTGTGTTTGAACCCCAGCTCTGCATTGACCGGCTGTGTGACAGTGGACAGACTGCTTAATTTCTCTGTGCCTGAGTGTCCTGTCCTGCAAATTGAGAAAAAAATATGGTGCCTGTCGTTTTATAGGGTTGTTGTGAGAGCAAAATGAATGAACACAGGTAAAGTACTTATAGTGAGTTAATAAATGTTAACTTGTACTGCTGTCTACCAGTAAACGCTTACCCTGTGCCAGGCAGTATGTTAGTTTATGAAAAAGTATCAGTATTGCTGGGCGTGGTGGCACACACTTGTAATCCCAGCACTTGGGAGACTGAGACAGGAGGATCGCACAGGTTTGAAGCCAGCCTCAGCTACTTAGTGAGGCTCTCAGCAACTTAGTGAGACCCTGTTTCCAAATAAAAATATAAAATAGGTCTGGGAGTATAGCCGGGAGGTAGAAAGCCTCTGACTTCCACCCCCAGTACCACCAAAAGAAAGTATCAGATCTCATCTTATGAATGAGGAAACGGGCTGATCACATTTGAGTCCGCTGTCCAGCTGAACTCAGGTTTGAGCCTCAGAGTGAATACAAGCAGTGAGATTGTATCAGCTGTCAGAAGGAGGGACCTGGGTAGCTGAGGAAGCAGGCTCGGAGAGTGGCCCAGACACGGGAGACCTGCGTACCCAGCAGGTCAGGCTCCAATGCCAAGGTGGCCTCTGGTCTCACACCCGCCAGAGGGGAGGAGCAGGTGTCACTGTGTGGTCCCACGCGGAGACCAGGAGGAGCCCAGGTAACGTACAGAGAGGCTGTGCTGCCACCTCTTCAGTTCCTAGTCTCAGTAGGAACTTTAGTTTTGACTGAAATAGAAATTGAGATCAGTCAGATGGGACTTGTTCTCATTTAGACAGTGAGGCACAATGGTCTGCCGGGTAGCTGACCTGCACCAGTTTCTTGGAGCAGCGACCTCAGGGGGTCGTTGTGTGGCCTTCGTGATGGGGCCTGAACCTCCCTCTGGTTCCCCCTCACCCTTTGGCAGGAGACACCTGCTTAAAGCATACATGCGACTCCATCACACCCGCTTCCCGTGTCTAGAGGAGGCTGGACTCAGCAGGCTTCCGAGCTGCAGCGACCAGACCGGGACCTTTGCCTCGCAGTCAGTCCTCAGAGGCACAAGCTCTGCCAGGTTTAATCCCAGTGCCATCATCCCCCAAACCTGAGTCAATCAGAAATGTTTCCCTTTCCAGAAAATAATGTGGTTAGATGTGCCCGGCCTTTTCATCAGGAAGAGGGCTAATCTAGAGATTTAGATTCCTCTCTGAGTCTCTTTTTACTGGTTCAGGGGAATTTCTTTCAGAAGGCACAGTACAGCACACAGAAGCCCAGGGACATATCCAAACGCACAGCCATAGCCTGTACCTCGAAACAGCTATTTCGTCCTTATCCCGTAGCGGGTCACCTGACCCTGTCTGCACCCACGGCTGCTAACCTGGCTCTAACGTGTGCTGGGCTTTGGCCCCTGCTGCAGAACACTTCGCTTTGTCTAGTACAGTGATGTTCTTAGAAGTGAAAACTGTTGGCTGCGTTCTCAAGGGAGTTCTCAAGGGAGTTCTCAAGGGAGAACTGGGAAGAATAAAAGTCTGAGAGATAATAGATTGGTCTAACACTGAGTAGGTTAGAACACAAGCAGGTCCAAAGGCTGGACAGCGCCGCCGCCCCCACCAAGGGCGTTGGTGCGTCCTGAAGGGCTGGTCCACCCGACTGTGAGTCCAAAGGATAAGTGAGAATTCCCGAGGGTGTTCTGAGGAAATCCTGCTGACCCAGATACGGTTGACTCCGAAAACCCTTTCCCTGGGCAGACTGGTTCGAGAAACCCTTGGAGCTCAGGTTCTTGGGTCTTTATGTTTCTCTGTGCCCTGCTACGCAGGCCTCCTGAGGGGACCCCGGGCTCTTCAGACACTGGGCCAGCGCACATCATAAAACACTGCCTAGGCCGGGCGTGGTGGCGCACGCTTGTAATCCCCGCGCTTGGGAGGCGGAGACAGGAGGATCACACAGGTTCGAAGCCAGCCGCGCTGGCGTAAGAGACCCTGTTTCAAAAATATAAAATAGGTCTGGGAGTGTAGCCCGGAGGTAGAAGGGCTTCCAGGAACCCCAGTACCACCAAAAATAAATAAATAAATAAATAATAAAACACTGCCTGCATCCCTGGCTGGACAAGAGACCTCGCGTTAGCTATGACCGGCTTCCTGATGTTAATACGGTCCCGATTTCGCTACATCTCATTTCTTCTCCTTTTATTAACAAAAGCATGGCTTTCTTGTAATGCATATCACTATACTTCCCTGGTACTTGAAGAACGGACTTGTATATTATTACTTATCATTCAGCCCTCTCGTTCCAGCTAGATGGTAAGGTTGATAGGGCAGTGGAGTACCTCTGACCTCTGTAGGCCCACAGCCTCTTGGCCAGGACCCTCACATCGTAAGAACTCAGTCAATTTTCCATTCTGAGGATGATGATGGTGGTGAGGAAGATGGCGGAAAACCGGAGGCAGCAGTGCTGTCATGCCGGGCCCATGGCAGGGATTTTCTTCCATTCGCTCTCTACAACGGGGGCCTTACAGCCTAGAAAAGAGATCAGCAAACTGTGGCCCATGGGCCAAATCCAGGCCTCCACCTGTTTTTCACGGCCCTTCACCTGTGCGTACTTTTTACATTTTCTCAAGTCTGTAAAACAAAAAAGAAAAAGAAGGAAAATAGGAGACAGACAGTATGTGATCTACCGAGTCTGAACTATGGACCTGCTGGCTCTTTAACAGAAGTGTGTTGGCCTCCGCTGAGAACAGCCTCCCCAGGCGAGGGACGTCTGCTTGTTGTAGAATGCCGTCTCGCTCGTGGACAAATGTGTACTCTGCTGCACGGGCAGGTGTGCAAGTCGTGGCCCCGGAGGCCCATAGCAGCTGGACACACCTGAGCTGGCCTACACCCCGTTGAGCGGCGTGGACCACTGGGTACAGGGCAGAGCCGGGTGGCTACAGATGTGCACGCCTCCCTTTTGCACACGCCTCAGAGCAGACCAGTCATCAGCTTGTGGCCTGTGCTGGCGGGTGGGACACGTGGGGCGGCACCGGCTTAAAGACAGTCGCTTAGCAGGCGCGCGGTGGATGCCCAGTGAGCACCTGCCCCGGTGGCTGAGCCACGGTGGGGAGGGCACAGCCCAGGTGGCGAGAGCTGTCACCTGCTCGCAAGCCACAGCCCCGAGCCCAAGCAGCCTCAGATTGTAGAGTGTGATGCCAGGACTGCAAACATCTTTTCTGCCCAGAGCCTTTGTTGGGGGCATAAAAGAAGTAGAAGAGTAATACTTAAATCTGGAATAATAATCACCTCTCTCTAATATTCCTAGAGGCCCCTGTTGAAGGTTGCAAGGACCTTCTCCCTCGTCTCTTTCTCCTTCCTTCTTTTTTTATCCTTTTTTGGCCTTTTCAATTTTAAATAGAATCCTACCAGTTTTTAAGTCAGGGACCTGAAAACAGCAGCCAAGTAGAAATCGTGTTGACTGTAGTTCTGAAATGCTCAGCCTTCAGTTAGATCGATTTAAATAAACCATGGGGCGTACGCTGACCTTTCTGAGGGCCTTTTAAAAATGGCTTTTTGTCAAATTGCCTTCAACTAGATAATTTGTAATTTCCCTGAGGATTTCAGCAGACATTCTGTGTATAATTAGAATCTCTTTTTATCACTTTAAAATGAAGCGCTCACCTTTGTCTCAGTCCGCTGCACCGTAGCCTTTCACTGGTTTTAAATTGAAAACTGGTCCCTTGCCATATTCTGGACACAGAGGACCACAGACGCTAGAGGAGCCCTTTAGCTAAAGGTCAATTACGCCCGTCCCCTTCCTGAGCAACCTGGGCCTGAAGCCGTGAAGTGGGCGGGTGAGGGGGTCCGCAGTGACGGGAGGGGGCAGCGTACTAGTGTGGGGTGTCAGAGGCAAGCAGTCGGGGTCAACCGGGTCATTCGGAGCCCCAACAAAATCAGGGTGCGTCCAGGCCAGGAAGAGTGGCAGCTAGGCGATGAGGTGGTTACATACAAGGGCTGACTGGTAATAAATGCAGAAGACTCCTGGAGGCCAGGCCTCTCCGTGCAGGAGAGAGGAAAGGGATGGAGATGAAGGAACCTGTGGCCGTGACTGGAAGGAAAGAGACTGGTGTCAACTCGTGCGTTTCTGTTTCCATACGTTAGATGGAAGTCAGCATGGTTGGGAGGGGGTATGCATGGATACACATGAAGAGGTACTTTCTAGCTTTGTCCTGCAAAGCCCTGCTCTCTGGGAATGCGCTCTCCTGAGGACCGAGGCAGGAACAGCAAGGGTGTTGCAGAGCGCCCTTGCTGCTCTGGA
Source organism: Muscardinus avellanarius (assembly GCF_963383645.1). Lineage (NCBI taxonomy): Eukaryota > Metazoa > Chordata > Mammalia > Rodentia > Gliridae > Muscardinus > Muscardinus avellanarius. Next base: position 134,132,365 of record NC_137791.1, on the reverse strand, counting down.
GCAAGCGGGGCTAGAGGGCCAGGAAGGGGCGCTTCATAGACAGGGAAGTCAGGAAGGCCTCTGTGGGTGGAGAGCAGCTCCTAGCAAGCGCAGGGTGGGAAAGGGGAAGGGAGGCGAAGCACAGAGGCCGGTTCCCGCAGTGAGTCCCTCCCGCCAGTCGCCAGTCGCTTTCATAGTTAAGTTTTGTTTTGTTTTGCTGTACTAGGGATGGAACCCAGGAGCAGTCTACCTCTAAGCTACACCCCCAGCCCTTTTTTTTTTTTAATTCCTTATTTTGAAACAGGGTCTCACTGAGTTGCAGAGGGCCTAAGTAGCTGAAGCTGGCTGCAAACCATGATCTTTCTGTCTCAGCCTCCCAAACGCTGGGCTTACTAGTGTGCGCCACCATGCCCAGCCATACTTAAATTATTTTTAAGTACATACGTACATGCATATGCAGCAGTGATCTTGCATGAAAGCAACACTGGCCGATTCATGTTCCTCCCACTTCCCGGATTTGCCGTAGGGGGGACCGCCAGCCTTCCCTGCCCAGTCGCTGAAAGGGGGTCCATCCAGGGGTGCTCACTGCAGCCCCAGTGCTGTCACTGCACTGCGGCTGGAAACACAGATGGGTGCCAGCCCCCACCCTAAGGCAGCAGCACCCAGACCTCGCTACAGGCCAGGGCAGAGGTGTGTCCCTGCGGCCACTGAGCCCCAGGCCATGACTCCGTGCCCCCTTGGAGGAACAGAGCGGAAGTGCAGGAGTCCCCACAGCTCTCTTCTCTTGCCGAAAAGAAAACGGTTTCAGAAGGAAATTAGATGACTGCCAATTATTTCTTCTTAGATCTAGGTTGGAACCAGAACCAAAGACAAGAGAGTCCGCGACTTCTGAGAAGGTTTCGCAGAGTCCTTCCTCCGACTCTGAAGAACAGCCTGCCGCTGAAGACGGGCCAGGTAGGAGTTAATAGAGATCTGCCTTGCATTTCTCCTTATGACCTCTAGGTAAGAATGCATTCGTAGAAAAAAGGACCCCCCACCAAGGGGTGGAGTCGCCTGGAGTGACAGCTTTTGTCTGTCACAGTTGGGTGGGAAGAGTCCCCCATTGTCCTGGAAACTGGCAGGGTGCTGAAGAAAGAGCCCCTGGAGCTGTGCACCAGTCGGGTGGGGCTGGAGCTGGGGACTCAGGAAGTACCAGGGCGCTGCTGAGGGGTCTCAGGAGCCCTGTACCAACAGCACTGCACTGCCCCAGGCAAGCAGGCGGCCTCAGCTCTAGCCCAGCCAGTGGAGGAGATGCTAGTATGAGCCAGTGTGCTTCCATCACCCTGGGTAACAGGCAGCCCGTGACCTAGAACCCTTCCTGACACACCGTGCATGCCAGAGAAACACAGTGTCTCCGTAAAGTCTGAAACTCAGGTCATAGATCAAGTTGTGACGTCTCCAGTGCGTCGAGCACGTGCACTTGGGTGGAGAACGCCTGCCTGGTGGCTGCATCGCAGAGGTGTGCAGGGATGTGAGGCGTGGCTGCACAGGTGCCACTGCCGGCCTCCAGCAGCCCTCTGCAGGCGGGCTTTATGAGCCTCTTAGAGCTGCCAACAAAAGGCTCGGAGAGGCTGGGTAACTTCAGGAGTGGCTGACCCAGGATTTGAGGCGGGTCTGTTTGACTCTGGAGCCCACATTTGCACAGGCTGCCTCCTGAGCATTTCACAAGCAAGGGCATTGGGTGTGCTCACATCTTTATATACCAGGAGGAGGCCAGAGGCCCAGCAGGGACCAGCAAGGAACGAGCCTTACAGAGCCTCGCTGGCATTCTGGGCACGCACTGGCCGCTCCAGTCGGCATTCTTGCACCATAATGTGACAGAATGACCATGGGACTTAGAGGAAAAATTTATTTTCTTGTGCTTTGGGCTCAGCCCATGTGAGGCCGGGGACCACAGATCTCAGGCATGGCGGCAGGAGGCACAGAGGAGAGCACATGCACATGGCTGCACTCCTCACATCATGGAAGCAAGAGAGAGAGCAGGAAGAGGAGGAGCCATATATAACACCCAAGGCCACACCCCAGGGGCCCCGCCAGCCACACCCTACGCCTGCTGGGTACCACCCAGGTAAATCAGTTACAGTAGCTCTGTCCACCTCTGAGGTCACAGCCCTCCTGGCTCATTATCTCCACGCCCAACACCAGTCTATGAGCTCTTCAAGGGGCCCTGGTATTGCTGCCCATCACACCCGCCTGATTGCTGCTGGCTCTTTTGAGGTCTGTGGGTGCCCGCATTTTACACGAGAGGAAACAGGTTGAAGGAATGCCCAGGCCGCACCCCGTCCTGGGCCAGCGGTTGTGACCCCACAGGCAGGGTTCTGCTGCTGTGCCCGCCTGCCCAGCACCACGCACCGAGGCCTGGGCGCGGCTTCTCAGAAGACAGTGTGGGAAGCAGAACTGAGTGTGCGCAGGCCACACACAGCATCCTCATTCATTCATTTGTTCATTCATTTGTTCAGGGAATGTCCTGAGGGCTGATGGGAGTGGCGAGCCAGTAAGACTCCTGGTGCCAGGCAGGCAGTGGCTCTCACATGAAGGCCTTTGGCCAGGCTGCCTCCTGGGCCAGGCCCGCCCTCCTGGGCCTAGGGTCCTTCCCCTTCAGACCCTGGGGAAGCAGGCGTGAGGTCACACAGATGGCTGTGAGCTGGCCATGTGTGATGGAGCGATGTGGCTGCTCCCAGAGGCCAGAGACCAGGGGGAGTGAGGTGCTTCCAGCTGAGAAAGCACGTGGCATGGAGGCCAGGGCAGTGCCTGGTGGGGCTGGAGGGCAGAGCAAAGGGATGTGGGGCGGAGAAGGTGGCAGGGTTCTCTGTCCTGGGCCAAAGGTGATGAGAAGACCTGCAGAAACAGTCACACCTTTTGGAACCTGAGCTGTCATGTAGACCTAGGGTCTTGGTGCAGGACTAGTGGGCACTTGCAGGGGGTGGCCTCTTCTGGTGCTGCCCGGGCTCTCGTCCATCCCGCTGGCAGAACTGCACAGCTCTTTGTCCAGGCCTTTCCCCTTGGGGCAGGCTCTGCACCCCACGTGCAGGCTCTAGCCCCCAGCATGCAGAGGGTGAGTTACCTGTGCACGCTCACTGCCGCTCTTGTCCAACGCCCCTTGGTTTCTGCCCCTGGGAGCTCACAGCTGACAGGAGGTCACAATTCTAGGTGCAGGCAGAAAGTCAGTAGTCCCCTAAGAAAGGACGGAAGTGGGGACAGTCCAGCCAGAGGGCCAGTGAGTCTGGACCTGAATAAATGGAGGCTTCGAAAGTTCTAGCCAGAAGGAGCAGTGTGAACCACTGCTCAGAGCCCAGAAGTATGGAGATTGGTAGGAAGTGCAGGCGAAGAAAGTCTTTGGGGAAGGAGAGGCACGGTGGGGTTTGAGGCGGCCGGACCCATCTGCGCAGGCGCGGGACGCCAGACCGCTTGTCTACACGTGGGCGTTGGCGAGGGCTCATGAGGGCCGCGCACTCCCGGCCCTCCACAGAGTGTGCCCGCCAGACTCAACGTGTCTCGGGAGCTCTGCTAACAAAACGTTCCCAGCCTGGCTCAGCGCTCTTGTATGCTTGGTTCAGACAGGAACAAGGCTTACGCCTTTCTAATTGTAGTGTTCGTATCCTTAAAACAAAAGAGAAGAGAAAGAAGCCCCTAAAAGCCCCTAAAAGCTTAGAACAAGTGCGATAATGAAGACGAGCCAGGAGGCAGACGGGGCCGTGGGAGTGGGCGCGGCGGGTGAGAGGTGCGGAGGCGCCCACCCAAAGTCTGTCATCCGGAAAGGCAGCACCTCCCTTTGTAAAGATGCTTTCATCCAGGCCTTTATAAATATGTTTCTCTATAATGACAATTCTGGCAAAAAAAAAAAAAAACAGCTTAAAAAAAAACTAGAAAAAGAAAAGCCTCTGGTAAGTGGTGGACATGGAGGTGTGTGTGTGGACATATTTACTGAGGCTGAGGACGAAAGGGAGAAGTAGTCTGTGCCTCTGAGCCCCGGGCGAACCACTGGCCAGCCAGGGGCTCTGCTGAGACCGAGTCACCTGTGAAGGCCGGGCCTTCATTACAGCTTCCACCCAGGGGCGGTCCCTCTACACCAGCCCCATTTATGACCTGCACACGCTCTCCGGCATTGCACAGGGTGGTGGCTGTCTCTTTAGGAACCTGGGTTATTGATGGGCCTCAGTGAGGACCCAGGACATCTTCTGATCGTGATCAGGTGAAATTCAAATGTGCATCATTCGGCAGCTCCACGGCTAGCATCTGTCCCGGAGAAGCGCTCGTGGTACACGTGGCACGGTGGGGTCGTAGTGCTGTTCTGCCAGTGAAGACTGCAGCACACTGGAGATTGAGCCCTGAGGCCAGCTGCACACAGGGCTACAGGCCTGCGAGCCAAGCTGCCAGGGCGGCTGACTCAGGAGGGACCAGCCTCACCAACTCAGCCAGACCCTCTCTCGAATAAGAAAGGCTGGGGAATGTGGCTCAGTGGTGCAGCACTTGCCTGGCATGTGCGGGGCTCTGAGTTTAATTCCCAGCACTTCAACAACAACAACAGAAGATTAGTGTATGTTTGCAATGGAATATTATGCGGCAGTTTCCAAGAAGCTATGTGAACCAACCTGCCATGATCTGCAGGATGTGTTGATGAATCATAAGACGCAGGAACACTGTGTTGCCACGGATGTCTTTGGAAAACAAGCCACTGTGCACACCAGACTGTGTGTTGTTTCCGGATGTGGGGGTGAGCGGAGGCCAGACGTCTGTTTATGTGCAGTAACACTTCAAGTTAGTGAGGCTGCCTCGAAGCGCTAACTCCCGAGAGAGGAGCAGGATTGAGGAGCCGTGTAACGTTTCCTGTGTTTTACGTTTTTTTACAGTGGAAGAATCCATGTATTTTTTGGCCTCTAAAAGTAGAGGGAGAGCCGGCTGCGGTGGCGCATGCCTGTAATCCCAGTATTTGGGAGGCTGAGACAGGACAGTCGCTGGTTCGAGGCCAGCCTCAGCAACTTAGTGAGATCCTGTTTCAGAATAAAAAATCAGACAGGGCTGGGTGTGTGGCTTGGAGGTAGCATGCCCCTGGGTTCCATTGTGAGTGCAAAAATCAAAAAGGAGAGGGAGGCTTTAAATGTGTCGCGTGTTTTGAGTAAAACTCTTCAAGACTGGTTTTGAAGAGCGCCGGTTCAGTGTGCAGCCAGCCACTGCTGAATTCAGTGTGCAATGAGACGGTCCCCAAGTCTGTCTGTCTGTCTCTCTGTCCTTGACTCTCCCATGCACACCTGCGCACAAACAGTCTCAGGCCTCAACGTCAGCAGGGAGGGTCACCTCAGCAATGGCCACGCATCAGCCCACAGGTAGACACAGAAGTGCGTGTGGCGTCGCGCCCTGGCTTGCCGCATGCTCTGTCTGTTCCACTCCGTGCTGAATGAGCGCCTGGCCATCCATCTAGTTTCAGTATTGTGTTTTGTTTCAACAGAAAGGACTGTGCCCGAAGCAGAGCCTGAGTCAGGAACCTGGGGAGATGGCAGAGGTGAAGACGAGCTTTCCCCAGAAGAAATACAGATGGTAATGCTCTTCTCTGCTCTCCGTTAATTTTTAACTGGTCGTCCCAGAACCATTTTGTTGAGTAGGAGGTCATCCTCAATGCCCTTGCCCTGGTTTTATAACAAGGTTTAAAAATTACAAATGTGTCTCTTATATCCACTTCCCCACTTACTTTCCTAATTCCTAATACGCTCTTCATATGTTTTAAATTTTCAGTAGCATAATTGAAGAAATCACCTTGAGATAATTTTACTAATAATAGACCCCTTTTCACCAGCAGTAAAATTGTCTCCTAGACCAAATGCGTCTGCTTTGTAGCTGTTAAGTTGCCTGTGTACGGTAATGCAGAGGAAGAATAAGTCATGATTACAAAAGAAAGGGCAGGCGCCTCCTTGGGGTGCCTGTCCCTGGGGCTGGTTGGGGTCCTTTGTCCTCTCCGGTGGGCTCAGAAGGAAGGTGAGAAGCTTGACGAGAGCCCTGATCTCATGCCCGCAGCTCTCTGCTGGGGCAGTGATCCCCTGAAGCCGCCCTGCCTGGTGTCACGCTGTCCTCGGGCCCACAACAAGACCGTGGCTCCCTCACACAGGCCTCCCGATGGCGGGGCCGGCCAGCGCAGCAGTTGACAGTGGACAGAGCGTGCTGGTGGTGCTGTTAACAAGTGCATCGGAGCTGGTGGGACATTACCCTCTCCTTTCCTTGGCAAAAAGCAAGCAGGCTCTAGCCCAAAGTCCTCTACTTAGCATGCAGCACAGTAGGGTTTTCAGCCCTCCGTATGGAAGGGCAGGAGCGCAAGCCCAGGCCTCACCACACGACCACAGCTCTGCCGGGCTGGCATGTGTGCTGCTGGGTCTCCACGGAGGGGCCTTTCTCCCTGCCCCAGGAGAGTCCGGCCGGCCTGAGGGGCTCCTAGCCACCACAGAGCAGGCCAGCCTTGCTCTCATTGCTGTGCTCTCAGAGCCACAGCAGAGTTGGGAATTATTTGTTGAACAAGTGACTTTGCTGAGTGTAATATTAAATATATAGGTTGTTAGCCAGGCATGGTGGCGCACGCTTGTCATCCCAGCATTTGGGAGGCTGAGGCCGGAGGATTGTGGTTCGTGGACAGCCTCAGCTACTTAGTGAGGCCTTCTGCAACTTAGACCCTGCTTCAAAATAAAGAATAACAAATAGGACTGGGGATGTAGCTCAGAGGTAGAATGCCCATGGTTCCATCCCCAGACCCGCAAAAAAAAAAAAAAAAAAAAAAAAAAGTCTAGGTTGTTTTAAAGGGTAAGGCAGACTGGGCATGGTGGCGCATGCCTGTAATCCCAGTACTTGGGAGGCAAAAAACGGGAGGATCAGAGGTTCAAGGCCAGCCTCAGGAATGTAGAGAGAATGCGTCTGTGCAGTAACACGAAGACAGAGCTGTCTTTGCCCTGTACAGACAGAAGTAATTCCGAGCTGAGAAAGTAACTCAGTCACATTGTAGCGGCCTGTGGCGTCTTCCCCCAGCTTTGCTCCTGTCCCAGAGCCTCTGTCTCTGACCCTCTTTACATGGTCGTTGCCCTCCACACCAGTGTGCAGTGGTGCCCCAGAAGCCTCGCGGTGTCCCTGCGGGAGGTCAGAGAGATGGCAGCCAGGTCTCCAGGGAGGCAGCCCCTCCCCAGGCAGTGGGAGGGCCGCGGGGCGGGGCGGCAGCGAAGGCAAGGGGGCTCAGGAGGCCGAGGGCAGAGGGCCGGCAGGTGGGGTGGGGCAGGCTGCGTCGGCTCTGTGACTGCAAAGGACCCCATTCCTTCTTATAGCTAAAAATGGCAAAGCCTTTTAAAATCTCGTGGGTTTTCATCAGTTTATATAAAATAATTTTATTGCTGGAAATGATGAGTGGATACCCCACTTCCCCTAGCTAGAGATGAGAATGCCTACAGCCCTGTTGCTCTAAAGTTAAGAAAGCGTAAGCCCAGCGCGGTGGGGCACGCCTGTAATCCAGTACTTGGGAGGCTGAGACAGGAGGATCGCAGCTCAGCTCAGCAGCCTAGACCCTCTGCAGTACCACACACAAAAAGAGCGCGTTTGTGTTTAAGCAGAGTGCAGATGCAAACTCCTCTTGCTCTTTATGGCCCTGCCATTCTGCATAAAGGAAGAAGTCAGAATCACCGGAGTTGCTTGCCAGCGGCCCAGCGTTCCTCCTGTGGGCAGTGGGGGCGGCACAGGCGCTGGCCTTTGCTGAGTGCTACTGAGGAGCTCGGCTTTGGGGAGGGAGGCGGGCAGCGAGGCTGGCCCACTGAGAGGACCACTGAGCATTGGTTAGGCTTCCTCCTGTCGCTGTCTGTGTAATTTAGGGAAGGAAATTAGCCTTGCTGGCCTTTAGCCTGGTCAGAATGGATTCCCAGCAGGCTACAGTGGTGGCCGGCGAGGTGCCCAGCAGGGCCAAGATAGCCAGCAGCCATTCACACACACCGGAGCCTCACACCCAGAGACCAGCCATGGCGGGGCCACGCAGGTGTCCACGTGTGACTGCGTGCAAATCAGCCAGAGCGCAGAGTGCGTGCCTCTTTTTCCCTGGTGATGCCGATGTCCATGCATCCATCTCTTCCTGTCCTGAGTCCCCTGGACACACGCGGGGTACCATTCCCAGCAACGCTGGGTATCAGCATGGTAGCACCAGTGACTAGCGCAACGGAGCTGGCAGGACTGTGATGTGTATCGTGTCACTGGGTGATGGGCCTAAGGCCACCATGTGCAGGCTACTGCATGTCCCGTGAGCCTTCTTTCCCAACTGGGAAACATAGACAAGCACTGTATCTCAGAGTCTCACTACCTCAGTCTTATTTAAAAGGCTCAACCCTGAAACTGAGGAGAAAGAAATACCACACTATTGGTTTTAAATCGGAAAGTGGTATAGCAAATTGTGGCCATAATTTATAATCACTGTTTTGGAATTTTCCCTCAGGGTGAAATAATGAATTAAGCCCGATAATAGCAGTTTAATTTATTGTTTCACCCAAAGGAACAGTTGTTATATTTTACAGAATGGTTGCAGGGTATTATATGATCTACCCAATAAATTTCCATTTATAACTCAGGATATGGGTATCTCAGTGCCTTTTTGTTTTAGGTGTCATGTGGTCAGACTGTGGGGTCCGACTGTTTCCCAGTGTTACCTCAAGAAGTTCTCCTTTTCTAAGTCCATGTTTTACTCAAGCAAAACCAGCTGCGCTTGTTGATAGGTTCCTTGGGATCACTTTTAAAGAGAGGAATGTGCTGTCTATCGCTTAGATCTGCATAGACGGTATCCCCTAGCCCGTGTCCCCTGCGAGCCACGAAAGCCCCCAGCAGCCAGCTAGCAGGGTTTATGGTCTAGGGCCAAGCTCAGCCATCCATCGAGAACACGAGAATGGCCGAGCGTGGTGGCACGCACCTGTAATCCCAGTACTTGGGAGGCTGAGACAGGAGGATCGCAGGTTCACCGCCAACCTTAGCAACTTCGGTCCTCTGCAACTTAGGGAGACTCTGTTACAACAGAAAAGATGGACAGGGGTATAGGTGAGAGATAGAGTGCCCCTGGCTTCAATCTCCAGCACCCCACACAGAACATGAAAGTCGTTAGTACAGTCTGAGCATCATACAGCACGAGTTGAAGTAGAGGCCCCTGGGGGTTCCGAGTTCATGGGGTCGGGCGGGGTCAAGCGAGGGTCGCAGAACCGGGTGTGTCAAGGGATGTGTCGGAGAAGGCACATCTGTGAGAGCCCAGAGAGGGCCTGGGCGTGGGCTCCTGGGGCAAGGAGACCAGGTGGCCCGACAGGAGGTCCCCTGTGCTCCTCACTTGGCCGCCCTTGGAACTTTGCAAAGGAAATGCTTTTCCCAGACTCCTTCTTACCCAAAGGCCTCTGTAAGAAAGATGTGCTCTTTATCTTGATTTTATTTTATTTATTTATTTTTATTTTGCAGGTCTGGGGATGGAACCCAGGGGCATTAGACCGCTGAGCTACACCCCCTGCCCTATTTTTTATTCTTTATTTTGAGACCGGGTCTCACTGAGTTGCGGAGGGCCTCACTAAGTAGCTGAGGCTGTCCGCGAACCACGATCCTCCGGTCTCAGCCTCCCGAATGCTGGGATGACAAGAGTGCGCCACCACGCCCGGCTTGAGATTTGCTCTTTAAAACTATAGGATTCAATTCACACCGTGGAGTTGTAAACTTTAGGCCAGCTTAGGAACTCTTCAGCAGAACCGTCAGGAGGTGGCCTGCCCTCTGGGTGAGCTAATGCAGCTACATGTCACCACGGGCTCACACGCCTGCCACACGGCTGGGCCAAGGGCTGCTGTGTGCACCCCAGCACACCGTGAGTTGGGCAACCCCATGTAGAAGGGGCAGTGCTGGCCCCACTGTAGCGAGAGCCCGTGGCCTTTCGAAGGCCACCTCGCTCCATGCCTGGTGTTGTACGCTGGGTACAAGTCCCCAGGGGAGGTCGTGGGTGGGGTGGGGGGTTGATACGGCTGGAGTGACTCACTGTGCCTTTGTAGGAGACCTGGACAGGGTACACATGGGCCCCACCAGGTTCCCCAGAACGGCGGCCGACTACTGTCGCGCTGGGGACCCTGGGCCGCTCATCTCAGTGACTTAGGTAGCAGCTGCGGCCTGCTTTCTCAGGGTGCGTAGACACCCCTCCTGTGTGCAGACTGGAGACCCGGCCCGTGGTCTAGCACTGCACCTGCCCAGGACCAGGAGGTGGATGGCCATGGGCCAGAGGTGGACACTACAAGAGGAGGCTGTGTGCATGCGTGCGTGTGTGCACGCGTGCACGTGCACTTCCCCAATGGCCGAGAGAGTGAAACGGCCAGGGACTTCAGAGCATCCAGCCACCCACTCTGCGTTTCTAGAACCTGTCTCCCAGACAATAACCAGTGCTACGTATCCCTGAGAACACTGAGAGCTCGCCGTGTGCCTGTGCTTGGTACACAGCTTACTTGTTTAACTCAAGGGCTCCTTCTAACAGCCTACTGCTAAGTGCTGTGTTTATCCCCATTTTAGTGAGGAAGGCCAAGGTCCAGAGAGCTTAAGCGACCTGCCCAAGGTCACACAGCTTAGAAGTGAAGGGCTGGGAGCCCCACATCCTCAGGATCAGGCAGGAAAGGGTAAGACCTGCCACATCTGTACACTCTGATAGGCCGCCCAGGATCCAGGAACTGGTCCAGGGTCACCCAGGAGCTCCCACGAGCCACAGGACCGGCTCCCACATCCACCGGGCACACTGCCACCTCCCGGGGACAGGCACACTGATGTGCCATTTGGAAAGTACCTGAGCCTGGTGCCAGTGAATGCCAGCCCCTGGCTGTTACCCAGCCAGCCTGGGCCTGCTGGGCCCCGTTAAGCAATGGCGGGGCACAGTCTGAGGAGTAGGGGATATTTTTTTTTAATTCAGTTTCATGTAAGTCCGCTCTCTGGAATGGAGCAGCTGTACACTGAAGCTCCTGGCCACTGACAGGTCTCTTTCTTGGCCCTGACCATTTCGGGTTCCCTAAAGCATCTGTGTCTTGCTCTTCCTTTGGGGATGTGTTTCTCAGGCAGCATCCAAATCAGAGCTAAGATCTGCCCCCAGTGCACCCTGAGCTTACAGAGGCTCTCAGAAGTAACAATTACTGAGGGGCCCACGAGGAAGTGCAGCCCTGCCACAAGCCCCGGGCTTGGGAGGAAACAAAAAACCTTTGTTCTCAAGGAACATTTCAGCAATAAATCACTTCAGACCACTAGTTAATTTTGTTTAGGAACAGTTTCAAAGCATAAAAGGACTGTGGATTTAAAAGGGCAGGGCCATATTTTATCATTAGAAAAATTCAAAGAAAATGCCTCCTCAACCCCCCCCCCAAGATAATCCTGAGTGGCACCTAAGACAATCAGTCAAAGTAAATTAGCACCCAGAGCTGCAGTAATTACATGTTTTCCGTAAATACTGGCCCGTAAGCCATTGTTGAGTTGACAGTTAACGGAGTTCATACTTCCAAACTCTGCAGTGAATTTTTTATTCTCCTGAATAGCCTTTTTGATGCCTAATTAAAGGGGCTCTAAGCAGTGGCCCTCGGCAGCAGTGAGGTGTGGCCGGCACTTCTACCCTTCCAGCTGCCTGGCCAACCCACCCGTGTTCCGACCCAGTGGGCCCAGGATGCAGCGGAGGCATCTGTTTTGCTGAGAAGCAGGGCCCTACAGCATCAGGCCCTGGGCTGGACTCGGGGTGCAAGGAGAAAGTCAGGCCTGCCCAGGAGGCAAGCCAGGCCTCCCTGGCCAAGATGACATGTCAGGACAGAGCCAGGTGTGGGGGACCGCAGGGAACATAGTCCTGGAGCATCGAGCAGGGCGCCCCAAGCTCCCGGCCAGGCCGAGCTAGCCTGTGCAGAAGGGCACTGAGCTGCGAGCTGGTACTTGTGCTCTGTGAGACTGGGTCCTGATGCCCAGGCAGGATGAAGGGGCAGGGCCGCAGGGAGCATCCTGCTGTGACAGGTGTCTGGCCAGGGAGTCAGAGACAGATTGGAGGCGGGCTTGGGATGCCAAGTGTAGACAGCTCACCAAGCCAGGGACTGCAAAGCCTCTGAGGGCAAGGGCTTCCTTGCGTGTGTGCCCCTCCCCCCACAGCGCTTGGCAAGTCTCAGAAAATGCCTGTGGGCTTTAATACACACGAAGGAAGAAGCGCTAGAGAGCTGCATGGGTTCCACCCTCAAGAAACCCAGTGGGCCAGGAGTTTCAGACACGCACAGTCTAGCAAGACAGCAAAGGATTAGTATCCTAGGCCACTTCCAGAAAATGCTCAGCCAAGAACAGAAAACTGAGACGGGACGGCGAGCTTGGGAGCCAGAGTGGGTCTCTGGGATGAGATGGGAGGACCCCGGGCTCAGCCTTCAGGGGTCAAGTGGCTGTATCAGGCAGGGCCTCAGGCTCGAGGCCAAGGCAAGGAGACCCCAGGGTGAGCCATCGCTCGGGCCCCTGGGCCTCTGTCCCCACTGGGCGGGCCAGGAAGTCAGATGGCCCCATCTGCCATGGCCCACACCTGGTCCTCCCTCAGACCGCTGTTCCGCAGGCGGGCAGAAGGATATGGGATTGTGGGAGGTGGTGGGCGCTCACAGGGCCCTGGATACCTCACGCTGGGGAGGAACATCAGCACACGCTGAGTTGGGGCAGACCCAAAAGGAACCCAGAGATGGCAGCCGCCATCTCTGGGGTCTCCTGAAGAAGGGCAGATGCTCATGGTCTTTAGCAGCAGGCATTGCCGGAGACTGCGGGGAGAGGGACGTGGTGGCGGGGTTGGGCGGAGTGCTCCTGTAGGCACCTGCCCCTCGGTGCAGTGTCATCCTGAACCTGTTTGTTTGCTCGCAGTTTGAACAAGAAAACCAGCGGCTGATTGGTGAGATGAACAGCTTGTTTGACGAGGTGAGGTAGGTACGCGCCCCCTTCCTGTGCCCACGTGCCCCCACCCTTCCCAGGTGACAGGCTGCGCTGGGCTGGGGACGCTCTGGTGCCTGTGGGTCACCTGGGTGTGATGGCGCTGCCCACGGGGCAGGGGCTGGGCTGGGTAAGGGCGCCTGCTCCACTGGGGTCTGCTTCCAGGGCCACACACACAAGTGCCACCGCGGGTGTGGTGGCACACGCATATAATCCCAGCATTTGGGAGGCTGAAACAGGAGGATCACATGGGTTCAAAGCCAGCCTCAGCTACTTAGAGAGGCCCTCTGCAACTTAGAGAGACACTGTTTCAAAATAAAGAATAAAGCCGGGTGTGGTGGCAAGCACTTGTAATCCCTGCGCTTGGGAGGCAGAGACAGGAGGATCATGCAGGTTGGAAGCCAGCCGTGCTGCTTAAGAGACCCTGTTTCCAAATAAAAATATAAAACATAGGTCTGGGAGTGTAGCCTGGAGGCAGAAGGGTTCCATCTCAAGTACCACCAAAAAAAAGAATAAAAAAATAGGGTTGGGGGTGTAGTTCGGAGGTAGAATGCCCCTGGGTTCCATCCCTAGTACCACAAAACAAAAAACAAACCAAAAAAAAACAACTGTCGGGAGCATCCTGGATGTGAGAGCTGGGACCTGGGGACTTGCTGCACCTGCGCCATGGGCACTCCCCAAGTAAAATCCTGACTCCAGTCACTCAGCCCAGATTTCCTCCTACAGCTCTTGGCCTTGGTCCTTGGAGCTGGGCCTCCAGGGCTCCCCACACCACCTCCGGTTCCTCCCTGAGCCTGAGCTGCTCCTTTTCTCCCTAGGCTCCTCTTCCATCTCTCCCTGATGGGTGGGAGTCCCAGCCTCACATATGCTTTGCCTCCTGCCCCTAGCATGCCTCTAGAGGTTCTGGGGCTGAGCCCAGGGGTGCTCTACCTCTGAGCCGCACCCCCAGACCTTTTTTATATTTTGATTTTCCAGTGGTCTTGCTAAATTGCTGAGGCTGGTCTCAAACCACGATCCTCCTGTCTCAGCCTCTCAAGTACTGGGATGAGAGGCTGACAGGCATGCATCCACATGCCCAGCTGGGACTTGTATTTTATAACCAAGGTACAACGCTATGTTCCCTGGTCTCTACAGACTAGCACAGAATGCAGGGTACTTCACACGCCCACCTCTCGGGACTGAGAATCGCCTTACAGAGTTAGAGCGTATTTCCAAGAAGTCCCATGCCTAGACTAGTCTGGGAGATGAGGAAGGCGAGTCTGTCACTGGAATTCCTCCTCCAGCAGTCTCCTCTCTCCCATCCGACACTGGGGCTCATGCCTCTGCCCAGAGAGGTGGTTCCTTTAGAAAGCGTAATATTCCTGTTAGATTACCAAGTGCTAATGATTAATATGTAACTTATTGATTCTTGTTTTCCTGCAGACAAATCGAAGGGAAAGTGGTTGAAATCTCCCGACTCCAAGAGATTTTCACAGAAAAGGTTTTGCAACAGGTAAGCAAAAACAGAAAACACAGGACTTTTAAGTTTTAGCCTAAAAGAGCAACGTACTGAGACCTGGGGGCCTCTCTCCTGAAAGCTCCTGTTCTCTGTAGCTGTGGGCAGCTGGGTGAAAGCCTGGTGGCCCTGGAGCGGCCTCTGTGGGCCGGGGAGGCCGTCCTGGGGACCCAGGCCAGGCTAAGTACAGGCTAAGCAGGCCCGGCCTGGGAGTCAGGCGGCTCAGTTCCGGCTGTCCTGGGACAAGCCAGGTCGCCCTTCTGTGCTGCAGTTCCCCATCTGTGAGGGGCAGCCCTGCAGGATTGCTGTAAGGTTCCAGGGTGACCTGCAGACGAGCCCAGTGCAGTGCTGAAGGGGGCTATAGCCAGTCAACTGCGGCACCGGAGCTCAGACGCTCTCCAGGTGCCAGGCCCACGCAGCCTCGGGTACGTGTTCTCGTGGGAAAAGGATTGTTCTCTTAAGTGAACTGTCAAGTCATTTCTACCCACCTACACTTCTGAGATCCAGCAGCTGGCACAGCTCTTCACACCCTGCTAAGCCGCAGACTATGGGAGGGTTTGAAAGCCAAAATTGCTGTTCTCCAGTGTGTCCCACGGGGCGCTTGGTCCATGCACAGAACGGCTTCCATAAGCCACGCAGCAGCTCACTGTGAACGGTAACGGAGTCTAATCCTGCTTCAGAAGCTCAGGGTCACAAGAGCCGCCCTTTTCAGAGGCACCTTGAGGGATCCGTCCACGCACGTGTGTGCTACGCCGTAACCGAGCAGCCCAGCGATTGCCTTCATATAGATGCTTCGACTTGGTGACCTCATTCAGCTGCCTGGCGTGTGCAACAGCCAGACCCGGGTCCCCAGAGCATACCCAGGACACACTGCTGCAGGAGGCCAGCCGTGTGCACACGCCCAGGTGCCAAGGGTGCGATCCGGTACACCACCACACACCGTGTGCGCAGCGGTGCTTCTCCCAAGCCTTGCTCCTTGCCTGAAAGATGGGGCTGAATCAATCACCTGCCTCGCTCTTAGCCGGGCAGTTGGAAGTGCCTGGCGCCTGGCCAGTCACAGCGGACTCTTAACTACCTGGGCTGTGCCATTCTTTCTAGGTGGTGCTAAATCCAGATAGTGCCCTGTGTGGGTAGCACAGCCAGCGGACGCTGGCAGGGAGCGCTGCCTTGAGGAGCCTATTTGCGGTACAGCGCAGTGAGGCTGTCCACAGGCGGGCAAGGGAGGCCGCACCACCCTGGGCCCCTGCACTCCACGAATGGCCGGAGCTTTTATTTCTTTAATGGCCATTCCCGTGCACCGGGCCAACGAGGCCCTCCTGGGGAGAAGAGAGCACTGCCCTGCCTCCTGCCCCTCAGCTCTGGGCGCTCGACCTGGGGAGCAGGGCCTCTAAGACCTAGGAAATGGCGTGTCTTTCTTGGTGTTTCTGTCGGTGTCCCTGGCCGTTCCCAGCCAGTGCCTCATAGGGACGCGGGCAAGGCCGGTCTCCTGCTTTGAGACCCTCCTGCAAAGTGTGCAAAGTGATCCCGTGCCTCTCATCTCTACCCATCGTGGCTGGGATCGTGTGGCCAGGCCCGCTTTCCTGGACTCTACACCCTGAGCAAGCACACGCCCTGCCAGGCGGGACTGGAGCAGCCTCGCCTCAGCCGAAGGCGAGCTGGCGTCGCTCGCTCTGAGCAGGCTTCCCCGCGTGACGCCAGGATCCCTTCCTCTGCAAGGGTATGGAGGCAGTATTATCTGCGAGCAGCCGGCCTCACAGTTAGCACGACAGCTCCGGGAAGCTGGCTGAGCCCGAGACACGCCGCGCTGGTTGGAAGCTAGCATGTGTATTACACAGCGCCTGCCTTTTGAAGCTTGCTTTTTTGGGCTTCTGGAAAAATAAGTGAGGGGCCACCGGCAAAGCCCTGGCATGCGATAGCCATGCCACGAACAGTGGCTCTCGGCTTCTGTCCTGTTACACAGTGAGTGGCCCGGGAGAGGGGGCAGGTAGGGCACAGGCCCTGGGGTCCAACACGGCGGGATTCTCATCCCGGCCTGCCACTGGGCCCTCTGTGACTTGGGAGTGAGTAAACTCTGAGCCTTAAGTTTCATAAACTCGGGGTGATATCTACCTCTCGGGGCACTGTGAGGGGTCAAGGTCTGTGTGGGGAAAGCCGCGGGCCCTCAGTGAGCGGCCGCCACTGAGTTCCCCATGATGTCTGTGGGGGAGAGGAGAGAGTATTTATCCCAGTCTTCCCTCCACAGGAAGCCGAAATCGACAGCATTCACCAGTTGGTCGTGGGTGCAACAGAGAACATCAAGGAGGGCAACGAGGACATCCGAGAGGTGAGTGTTTCTGGCCCGGGCAGCACCGCATCCCAGAGGTCTCGCTGGCAGGGCTGCCCCAGGGCCTTGGGGGGCAGAGCCCGGGGCCAACCCTATGACCGCATGGCCTCGGCCAGTGCCAAAGAGCCACAGGGGTGCATGAGGCCCACTGGCCACCTCAGCTGTGCTCAGGACCCCACCCCATCCCCACAGAGGAGCAGCGTGTGTGGGCCGGCTCCCTGAGCTCAGGGCTGGGTGCCTGGGGAAGCGGAGCCTGGCCGCTGTCTGTAGGAGCGTCTGAGGCCTCTGTTGAGAGATTTGGTCCTAAGCTCAGGTTTCAGTGTCACGCTGGGCCACCTGCTGCCGTGGTATTGCTGGGTGACACCAACCAGGGTTGTGACCGCCCTGAGCCTCCGCCCTGGACAGACACGGGTGGTTTCTGGGAGACTTGAGCGGGCTGCCCGGTTATGGCAGAACAGGGAGTTTTCTATAGGATTCTAGCCCCATTTGGCATTGCTTTATAATGATGGCTCCACCCGAGGTGAGCTCGGCTCGGGTTCGGGCAACACAAGTGCTGCTGAGGGGGGTGGGTGGGGCACGTGGGCTGGGGGCGAGAACCCCGTCCTCCCGGGGTCCACAGCGCACTCCCCCCCACCAGGCCATCAAGAATAACGCCGGCTTCCGCGTGTGGGTCCTCTTCTTCCTCGTGATGTGCTCCTTCTCCCTGCTCTTCCTCGACTGGTACGACAGCTAGCCGGCCTCGGCGGGCGCTCGGGACACAGCGACCCTGGCACTGCAGCGTGACTGTGAGCAGACTCTTATCAGGAAGCCAGATGAGGGGCGAGGGGGTTGGCAGACACGAGCTCACAAAGGCGTACCCAGGCCAGTGGCTTCAGGCTGCTAGCAGCTGGAAAGCAACGCGTGAACTGAAAGCGGTCTGCGTGGCACGGAGCAGCCCTGAGCGCAGGGCGGGATGGCGCCTAGACCTCGGGCGGCCGTGGCGGGGCTGCTCCAGACCTGAGGCGCAGCAGGCCACGCGCTCCCGCGCTCTCAGAGGAAGTCTCTGACCCGCACCCCCACCCCAGCAGCTGGAAAGAACCCGGCCTCATCGTGGCGCTCAGCAGTGGCCCATCCCTGCTCCCTTGTGGGTCCTTATCTACCTGAGTTGACCGTGTTGTAGAAATTCACGATCGCCTGTTCACCTAATAAACACGATTCCAACCCTGTCCTGCATTGCCAGTGAGTGTGAGCTGAGCAGTTCAGTGGACGCCACTGCAGGTCCTCGGCGTGCGGACCCTGGGCCCTCCACCCGGGCTGCCTGGCCCGTTGCAGAACTTTAAGGGCAGGGCGGGAGCCGGGGCTCACAAGGCCCACTCTCCTGCCACTAGACACGAGCGAGTGTGTTCACAGGAGGAAATGACCACACCAGAGCAGGGAGTGTGCCCTGTGCCTGTGCACGTGGCCCTCGCCTGCTCCTAAGGAAAGCATGCCTGCAACAGCCTGGCATCCTGGGGACAGCAGCCAGCCGGGTGCAGGTGCACACACTGCATTGGGTAGACAGGGACCCTCGGGTCCTTTATTTGCACAGAGTGAAATGTAAGAAGTGATTTTAGTCATTTACAGTCAATGGAGTCCCTGTCGTCGAGGAAATACGAAAGGTTTGCCTGTGTTTTGGCTTACACGGCCTCGTGGTGTTGACACGCGCGGTGTGCTGGACAGGTGTGGGTGCATATTTACTGCTCTTTATGTGCTCCTCGCAGCTTAACGACATCCTTCATCCTTCACAGCACCTGCCTCTACTGCAAGCCCACGGTGACTTTGTTTTGAAACACGGCAGAAAATAAAATACACTGTGTCTGGGAAGCGGTAGAGGGCTGACCAGTATCACCATGCTTGTCTGCAACAGGCCTTGCACTATTCGTCATTTATTTCCAATCTACTAAAAAACAGTGAAAGGTTTGACATGTCCGTAAGAAACAACACATTTCTAATAACATGGAGGGAAACATCGGTGAATATCTTTTTTCTATTTAATTGTCTTACACACTTAAGTTATCTAACTGGCAATTTTGTAAACATATAATGTCAAGATTCAAATTGAAACATAATTTTCTTACAAAGATTGCGGGTTGAAATGTCAGATTTTCAGGGTACCACACCAGCCCCCCCTCCCGCCACCACCACCTGTCTCCTACATCAGGGGAGTGATACCTGCTCAGAGAATAAAGCTTAAAGTAGCCCTGGCTAGCCAGCAATCACGTTTCCACTTTTCCCACCCAGCTAATTTTTTTTTAACTTAACTTGCATTCAGAAGGGGCTGTACGTGCAAATTCATTCCTAACAGAAGCAGACAAAAGGGCCGGAGGCACTCCTACTGAGCACCCACGTGATCACAGGTGATCACAGCCAGCGCCGCCTCCTCCCCACCCCTCGGCCCGCTCTGCCCCAGTCCATGCACTCTGGAGAGAATCCCACGTGTCTACCCAGGAGCAGCGCCCACTGCCTCAAGATGCCACGGCCAGAGGGCACCAGGGACGGGCTGGTGGCAGCCCCACCAGGACCGCACCCAGCATGCTCAGGAGTCAGCCGAGTCCGCCACCCAGTGCTCTTCCAGCTCTGCCCACTTGCTGCCGCTCACCTGGGCAGGCGGCACGGGCACCAGCCGGTGGGGGGTGGGGCGGGGGTCGTGGAGACGGGCTTGCCCTTAGCGAAGCGAGAGGGCGCTCTAGATATGGCTATGGAGTGAGGTTTGCAGACAGCAAGGTGGCTGAGAAAATCAATCCCACAAAGTGTGTTATTTATCTGAAGTCCGAACCTCTGGCATATCCAGTGGAAAATTATTTTTTGACAGCCTCCAATAAATCCCAGTGAAAGAGCTAAATTAGGAATCCTTAACATGAAGAGCGCCGTCAGAGCTCTTTAAGCAATGCTGATATGCACTTGGTTTTACACCCAGGGGTGGTCGGCAGCAAGTTTTATTTGCAAAGCAGCATTAGCAAACAGAAGCAATTGCACCGTCAATGAGTAACCTCTAAAGTATCGGTAGTTATATTTAATGAAATGTCCCTCACAGTCCCTTTGTTACCTCCAAGTGACACGTTATACCGAACCTGCCCGTCCCGCTAAGCTGACTTCTCGGCCGCCTCCGTCTCCTGCTCCGACAGCTTCTCTTCCGACAGGACTGACATCCAGGGCGACACGGAGCGGGTGATGCTCTGCTTGGCCAGGTTGTAGTGGTTGATGACCGTGTAGAATTTCTCCCGGGCGCTGGAGTCCTGCTCCGCGTAGTAGCTCTCCAAGCCTTCCGGGATGCACTGGGTGTTCTGCGAGACGAGAGGCCGCTCAGACCGCGCATGGTGCAGGGGGTGCCGCCTACCTCGGGTTAACGCCCCGGAGAATGAGCCTTTGCCGAGCTCAGGGATAAATACTGTGATCGCCAGCGGCAGGCACAGGCCTTCCGTGGGGTGCACGGCCAAGTGGGAACCCGACCTGCGCAAACCCCAACAGGACAGGCTGGTGCTCCGGCCCCCAGGACACCCCACTGGGTGGGCTCCTGAGTATCTTGCTCTACTCTCGCTGATTTTTAATCTACCAGAAAGCAATAAAGTATGAGATGCTTCCCTTGGCCCCGGCGAGGTCCTGGGCAGGCTTTGCCCAGGGGAGAAAGCTCAGATGGACCCCAGTGGAGAAGCTCAGACTGGACCCCAGAAAAGGGTGGGCCTCGTGATGGGAAGGGCGGCAGGAAGGTGGGGAGGAGTCCCCAGGAAGCTGCCCCCTGGAGGCCACGCACACCTGCGCACCCAAGACCCTTTCAGATGGCTAAAAGCCACTCAGGTCGTACAGGGCATTGTGGAGGGAGACTGTCCACCGCCGTCATCCTGCAGGGCCCCAAGAAGCTTAAGACCCCACTCCCAGGACTGGCTGCTGGTCAGGACAGGAGCTAACCACTGCCCACACTCACAGCACTACCGGGGCGTCATGGTACATGTAGATCCCACAGCAGCCCCAAGGGGTAGGGGTGTCTCACCACCCATTCTCCCCAGGAACGGACAGGGCGCGCACACCTCAGCCCGTGACTACGTTTCCCAGCCTGCCTGGTAGCTGGGTGAGGCCACGTGACTAACGTCAGGCCTGGATGGACCCCAAGGGCTGTGTGGGCGCTACCGTTGCATTTCCCTTCCCCAGCCATCACTGACCATTCAGAGGACAAAACCCAGGGGGCCAGAGGGTAGCCAGCGACAGAAGGGGGCTCCGGGATGACGCACAGACCCCTCACAGCCTTCCAGCTCGGGCTGCATGAGTAAGAAGCCTTCCACCGTGTCCAGGCCACTGTCATTTGTCTCTAAGCAACCAGAGCATCACACTAGTGCCAAGGGGCTCCTTGTCAGCTAGGATAAGAGCCCAGCTCTTGAGTCAGGAGCTCCCAGCCTCAGCCACCACGCGTCACCAGGGCAGAGCTCCACAACTCCACACTCTCGGCTCCCTCGGTCCCAAGAGCCCACCGCAGCAAATCTGTGTGAGCCGTGCATATTTGAAACATCTCCCTGAGGGGCATGGGGCTCAGCCCCACTGAGTCCAGCTTCTGCGCCAAGGACATCTTGCTGGAAGAGGCAGAGTCCCACTCCTGGCCGCTGACAAGGAAACTCAGTCTCCACCCCGGCTGCTCGGTGCCTCACCACGTCCCACCCTCCGCAGCGCGGCAGCCTGGCTGTAACGATGTCTTGTTCCCTCTCTGAATGAGCTGGCTCCCTCTCATCCGGGTCAGTCTTACACATGGTGCCTGCCGTGACTGGGACAGGAGACAAGCAGGTGGACGCCCATGAGGCTCAGACGCAAGTGCTGGGCGCCAGGAACTCCAGGAGGTCCCAAAGTGCTCAAATCAACCATGCTGGTCCCCTTGCTGGGCGGTGGCTTGCACTCAACCCTAGCGCGGGCCACACCGGAAGTGGCCGGCTGTGTTGTCATCTGCAGAGGGAGGGCGCCACCTGCTTTAGCAGATGGTGCAGGCAGAGCTACAGGGTGGGCACTGCAGGGTCCAGGAAGGCAGTCCAGGGTGGGGATGGGGCGCAGTGGCGGGTGGGGAGGGGCACCCTCTCAGTCTTGCAGTGATTCCTAAGTAAGAGGATCCTGGCAGGAGCCTCAAGGCTCCCACACTCCAAGAGCCAGACTGCGCTGGGGCGGTTCCCTGGGTGTCCTTTGTGTCTGGGCTGCAGTGGCAGCTGCCTCTGCTCAGGGAACACCGACTCAGCCCATTAGATTAGAAGAAGATGTAAAGAGATGAGGCCCTGGCGCCACCCAGACCCCTGGAGAACTGGGTCTCCTACCAGCTCACGGAAGCCTGCAGTAGAAAGATCAGAAATACCAGCAAGTGCCGGCAGCACAGGGAGCTCCTTTCAAAGGAGAAGTGATGGGCCGGCCTGGCATCGTGGGGGCCGGCTTTGCAGATGAAGCTGGCTCGGAGCCCGGCCAGGGCATCACTGGGTCGTCCTTTGTCTCGGCCTCAGTGTCTTCATCTATAAAATGGGGCTCCCGAGATGCACCACTCAGCTGCTGGGAGGACTGATGCAGTGCAGGACTGCTCAGGAAGCAGCCAGGATGTGGCCAAGGTCACAGGCCCTGGGAAAGCCAGAAAGCCCAAAGGGCACTGCAGAAGTGCCGCCTTAGGCCCTGAGCTGCTCACCCAGCCCCGGGGAGCACCAACAACTCGGTAGAGCAGCCCGCCACACCTGGGACGTGGCATTTTCCACTAGTGTCCAAGGGAAGGGTCCTTTCTGGAGAGCATGGCCACACCCATGCCAGGGCAAGAGGGCGCCCACTGGCCCCTCCATCCCTCACAGCCTCCTCCCCTTCACGCAGTCCTCCCCACTTCCCCCGTCCTGTGCTCAGGGAAACGCCGGGTGCCCTGAGCTACCGTCCTCAACCCACCCCAACCAATAGCAGCATGGAGCCCGGCCAGGCCTAAGGCAGCCAAGACCTGTGGGGCAGAGACCATGCCAGGGTAGGGCAGGGCCGGAAAGAGGGCGGGGAACCTCCCCTGCTGAACAGCCCTGGCCCACTGTGACAGAGTGGCCAGTACGGAGGAACAGTGAATAAAATGTTGTGACATTCGGGGCAACTTCCCCCTTCATACACACACACACACACACACACACACACACACACACACACACACACATATAACTTTTTTTTTTACAATACTAGGAATGGAACTCAGGGGCACTGTGCCTCCAAGCTACACACCCAGCCCTATTTTTTTTTTTTTTTTTTTTTTTAGGTACTGGGGATGGAACTCAGGGACATTTGACCTCTGACCTACACCCCCTGCCCTATTTTTTTAACTCTTTATTTTGAAACTGGGTCTCACTAAGTAGCTGAAGCTGTCCACTAACCGTGATCCTTCAGTCTCAGCCTCCCAAATGCTGAGATTACAACTGTGCGCCACCACACCTGGCTTCCAGCCCTATTTTTTAGTCTTTTTATTTTTGAAACAAGGTCTCACTGAACTGTGAAGGGCCTCACTAAGTAGCTGAGGCCGTCCGTAAACCATGATCCTCCAGCCTCAGCCTCCCAAATGCTGGGATTACAAGCATGTGCCACCACACCCAGCTTGTTTATAATATTTTTTATAAACTTTTCTTTACATTTTTTTTATCAAAACCACATGGAGCCAGGTGTGGTGGTGCACGCTTGTAATCCCAACATTTGGGAGGCTGAGACAGGAGGATTATGGTTCGTGGACAGCCTCAGCTTAGTGAGTCCCTCTGCAATTCAGTGAGATCCTGTTTCAAAATAAAGGATAAAAACATAGAGCTGAGCCGAGCATGGTGGCGCACGCTTGTAATCCCAGCATTTGGGAGGCTGAGACAGTAGAATCCGGGCTCACAGATAGCCTCAGCTACTTAGTGAGGCTCTTTGCAACCCAGTGAGACCCTGTTTCAAAATAAAGAATAAAAAAATAAGGATGGTGTAGCTCGGAGGTAGAATGCCCCTGGGTTCCATCCCCAGTACCGCAAAAAATAAATAAATAAAAGCTGAACATAGTGGCACACGATTATAATCCCTGTACTTGGGAGGCTGAGACAGAAGGATCTCACGGTTTCAAAGCCAGCCTCAGCTACTTAGTGAGGTTCTCAGCAGCTTAGTGAGACTCGGTTTCCAAAATAAAATATAAAATAGGGCTGGGAGTGTAGCCTGGAGGTAGAAAGCCCCTGGGTTTTACCCCCAGTACCACAAAAAAAATTAATAAAATAAAATAAGTAAATATATAAGAATTTTCTATCAAAGCCACAGGGAAGTGGCAGTCTGCACCCTGGCCAACTATCTGCCTTCCTAAGGGTCTCACCATACACTGGTGGGGGGTGGAGGGGCTGCCCTGGAGCCACAGTAGATTCACACAGAATATGCTGAACAAACAGCAGGAAAGGACATGCCCTTGGGCTCAAGGAGCCCCTCTGTGCTCCATTTTCCCACCAGTAAAATGGGAGGCACCTATCAGCTATCTCTACCTCGCAGGGCTTCTGGTAAGAACTTGGCACAAAAGCCCTTATGAGCTGTCTGGTGTCGCTGTGTGATCTGCAGATGCACAAACATGCCGGAAGCGGGAGGAAGGGGTCCCTCTCCCCTCTAGCAGTTGGGCTCAGAGCCCTTCCTGGGCCTCTCAGCCGCATTCTCCAGAAAGGACCCCTCTGGTACACATGGGGTGGGGGAAATGCCAAGACCCTGACGGACAAGGTCACCGCAGGGCTTTTGTAACACCAGCCGTGTTAGGGTTTGGAGCTGGTATGACCCCCAAATCCTCATGTGCTGGCGATGTGGCTAGGTTCAGAGGAAGGGCATGGCTAGCGTGGGAGGTCACTGAGGACCATCCTGCTCTGCTTCCCGGCTGTCCTCATTCGATTTCCTCAGCCACACCCTGCCACCAAGTGTCTGCCCTGGAACAGGCTGACTGTGGACTGAGCCTCTGTAACCATGAGCCAGATAAACCTTTCCATCTCTCTGACTGTCTCTCTGTGTGTCTGTCTGTCTGTCTGTCTGTCTGTCTCTCTCTCTCTCTCTCTCTCTCTCTCTCTCTCTCTCTCTCTTTTTGGCAGTACTAGAGATTAAACCCAGGGGCATTCTACCTCCAAGCTATACCTCCAGCCTTATTTTTTATTCTTAATCTTGAAACAGGGTCTCACTATCTTGTGAAGGGCCTAAGCAGCTGAGGCTGGCCGTGAGCCTGTGATTGTCCTGTCTCGTACTCCCAAGTGCTGGATTACAAGCATGCACCACCATGCCTGGTTGAAACCTTTGCTTCTTCTCTAAGTTATGCTTGGCAGGTATTTTGGTTGACATGATTTAAAAATAAAAACTAAAACAGACCCCTCCCATGCTGAGCTGTAGCTGCCAGGGGCCAGGCCTGCCTCTCCTGGGGCATTCCTGTCCAGAACCAGCAGATCCTGCAGCATGGAGACGACCATTTGGGACAGCCCATACTCCCTGTGGAGAACTTGTCCCAGGCCCGGAGAGAATGAGCCGGGGAGGACACCCTGGGGCGGTTCAGTGGGGGCCTGTTTGTGAGCCTGGGTCCCCAGGGAGCTGTCCCCTCACAGCCCAGCTCCCAGACAGGGGCAGCCACTCTGCCTGCCTTGGTTTCCTCTGCGTGGCATCAACCTGAGTCACCCAGCTCGGGGCCAGTTTTTACACTTGTGTCCCTACCCAGCACCCCAGCCCGGCGGGCCTCCTTCCTGGCCCAGCCTCCCCCCACTCCCTTCCGATCTCCATCCTCCCAGGACCTGAGGGATCGTCCCCTTCACACCCCCTCTCCAAGCCCTGCCTGGCCCTCAAGCTGCTGCCCAGCCCAGCCACATGCTGACTGACTTGGCTGCCCACCACCCCCAGTGAACCAGCTCCTACTGCCGCCCCTGGGGGGCTCCAAGCTCCCACGGAGATGGGCCAGCCCACCCTCCTTCAGCCTGCCCTGAGGCCCTCCTTTCAGCCTAGTCCAAACAGACCCAAGACTCCTGCAGCCCAGCCAGGTATACACAGGGTCTTGCTGAATGAAACATGGCCCAAGGGTGGGGGCAGCCCCCTGACACTGCACCAGCCTCGACCACCTTCTAGAAACAGCCCCTGCACCCAGCCCCTGCCCTTCCTTTCTTTTCTGCTGATACCCTTGTGGCTCAGTCACTCTGGCTGTGATTCTGAGCTGGAACATTCCCACATGGATCAGACACCGCTCTCTGTGCAGGGCAGGCAGCACGCAAGGGCTTGTGGTTTGCAGGACAGGAGCGGGGCAGCGCAGGGGGAAGGAGGAAGCGGGGCCTGGCGGGGCACCTGGAATCATCGCTCCCGCTAGATCACTGTGAGAGCGAGTCTGCAAAAGCCCGGGCCAGGCAGCGGCGCCTGACCAAGCACACGCTGCACCTGCACTCAGCGGGCCCAGCGTCAGCTCCTCCTGCTTTAGAGGGACCTCAGCAGTGCTAAATTCTGAAAGTTCAGAAGCCAAGCCCTAGGCACGTCTCACTCCCCCTGGCTGCGTCCCCCTCCACCGCCTGCGCTCACCTGGGTTTTCTTTGTCCAGTCCTCTTTCCATATGTGTCCGTGCCACCTGCTGACTGTTGATCAGTTTTTTAGAGGGTTTTTAATTTTTTTCTTTTCGGTACCAAAGATTGAACTTAGGAGCTTTCTACCTCTGAGCTACATCTCCAGCCCCCCTTTTTTTTATTCTTTATTTTGTTTGTTTTTGTGGTACTGGGCATGGAACCCAGGGGCATTCTACTTCTAAGCCACACCTCCAGCCCTATATTTTCTTTTATTGTGAAACAGGGTCTCACTAAGTAGCTGAGGCTGTCTAAGAACCATGATCCTCCAGTCTCGGCCTCCCAGATGCTGGGATTACAAGCATGCACCACCACGCCTAGATATTTATTTTGAAACAGGATCTCATTCCGTTGCAGAATTATGTATATCATTATATATCTAAGCCTGGCCTCGAACCTACAATCCTCCAGTCCCAGCCTACCAAGTGCTGGTATTACAAGAGTGCGCCACCACACCCAACTATTCTTTTATTTATTTTTTTTTCGGGTCTGGGGATGGAACCCAGGGGCATTCAACCACCAAGCTACATCCCCTGCCCTATTTTTTATTCTTTATTTTGAAATAGGGTCTCACTAAGTTGCAGAGGGCCTCACTAAATAGCTGAGGCTGTCTGCGAACCGTGATTCTCCTGTCTCAGCCTCCCAAATGCTGGGGTTACAAGTGTGCACCACCACACCCGGCTCACACCCAGCTATTCTTTATTTTGAAACAAGGCCTCACTTAGTTGCCGAAGGCCTCACTCCACACTTCAGGCTGGCCATGAACCTACAATCCTTCTGGCTCAGCCTTCCAATGCTGGGATTACAAGCGTGCACCACCACACCCAGCTAAGGACGAGGTTTTATTTATTTTTTATTTTTTTATTTTTATTTTTTTGCAGGTCTGGGGATGGAACCCAGGGGCATTCTACCTCCGAGCTACACCTCCTGCCCTATTTTTTATTCTTTATTTTGAAACCGGGTCTCACTGAGTTGCAGAGGGCCTCACTAAGTAGCTGAGGCTGTCCGCAAACCGTGATCCTCCGGTCTCAGCCTCCCTAATGCTGGGATTACAAGCGTGCACCACCACGCCCAGCTAGGGACGAGGTTTTATATTAGCAGTGTGAATGCTTCTGTGTGCAGAGGGCCCTGCTACCCATGTGGCTCCCAGAGTACAGCAGAGTACAGAGAGGGACCGCAGCGGGAGGGCTGGTGGAGACCCTCCTCTCCCGAGGCCTCAGTTCCTGGGTGTGTCTTCCTCTTTCTTCCCCCAGAGTGAAGCGTTGGGAGAGAAATGCCACCCTGGATACCTCTTGCTTTCCAGAACCCCACCACCACCACCTCAAATCAGTTCCTAGGCATTGAGTTGGGGTTTCCTTCCTCCTGGTCCAACTGTGCCCTTGCCGCCCCAGCAGGGCCTCTGGAGAGGACCCTCCCATCCCAGGGGAGTGCGAGGCCCAGTGGGGAGAAGTCACAGAGCAGCCCCAGGTCGGGAAGAAGAGGCCCAGGCGTCCCCGGGCCTGGGGCAACAGGCTTTACCTTGAGAACGAAGCCATCAGGGCAGGCGCGGTCATACTTGTACACCTTGTAGACCACCAGGAAGACGACACAGGTGAGGAAGGCCAGGGCGAAGAGGACCAGCACGGACACCTGCGGGCAGACGGGGTCATCAGGGGTGGCGGGGAAGACGGCCAGACCAACAGGTGCAGACACACACGTGTGTGCACGCACACGCGCACACACACCAGCACGTGCAGAGACTGGAAGAGGTTCCAAGGTCCCGGGGAGGGTTCCCCAAAGACAGGCTGAAGTCCGACCCTGCGTACCTGCAGATGCTTACCTGGAAAGAGGCCCTTTGCAGATGTGATCAGGTTAAGATGAGGTGATGAGGGACAGCCCTAATCCAATCTGACCACGTAGATATGAAAAAGGGACATGGAGCCGGGCGTGGGGGCGCACCCTTGTAATCCCAGCATTCAGGAGGCTGAGACAGGAGGATCGCAGGTTTGAGGACCACCTCAGCGAGTAGTGAGACTCTCAGTAACTTAGGAAGACCCTGTTTCAAAATAAGAATAAAAAAGGACTGGGGGTGGAGCTTGGAGGTAGAATGTTTCAGGGCTGAATTCCTAGTACTACAAGAAAGGGGGGATGGTATGGACACAGAGGGGACAGGCCCCCAGGGGGGTGGGGGAAGACAAGGGCTGAGCCCACCCACGTAGTAGACATGTAGCGGGAAGGGAAGGCACCCCCAGAGCCCGGAGAGGCAGCAGGGGTCCACCCAGCAGGTTGAAGGGGGCGCAGCCCACCCGCACCTAGATTTCAGCCTCTGGGCCTCCAGGACTGTGGGAACACCTGCTGTTCTAAGCACCCCCAGTCTGCGCACTGTGTAGCGGCCTCAGGACTGAGAGTGGCTTTAGGGGGTGCGGGACTAGCTCCTCTCCCCTACAGATGTCTCCCCGTGTTACCCCGTCTCTCCCCCGGCACGCCAGCTGTGCTCCTCAGAGACTGAGCCAGCTGGGCGTGGGGCGTACGCCTGTGATCTCAGTACCCGGGAGGCTGAGACAGGAGAATGGCCGGTTCAGGGTCAGACAGCAACGTAGTGGGGCTCTCAGCAACCTAGTAAGATGAGACCCTGTTTCAAAACGACAAATAAAAGGGTGCTGGGGGAATAGTTAAGAGGAAGAATGGCCCCTGGATTTAAACCCCAGTACAAAAAAAAAAAAAAGTAAGGCTCATGGGCTCCAGAAGATTCTAGAACACCCCAGTCTCACAAGAAAGCACCAAGCAACCAAGTATCTATTTTTTTCCTAATTCCAGGGAAATGAAGTGTGCCCCAGTTAAGAGGCGGTCATGAACCTCCTCCCTTCCCATGAGACAATTAGGAATATTCCAGAACACTGGGCAGAATTACTGAGCCAGACAGCATGACTCCTGTGTCCCCGAGGCGCGCTCTACGTTGACAAGCCGTGACGGGATGCGTCTTGGGAAGCCCCAATCAGCAGCCTCTGCATCTTTTTTGGGGGATGGGGGTGCTAGGGATGGAACCCCGGGGCATTTTACCTCCGAGCTACACCCCCCAGCCCTATTTTCTATCCCTTATTTTGAAACAGGGTCTCACTGAGCTGCAGAGGGCCTCACTAAATAGCTGAGGCCGTCCGCGAACCTGGATCCTCCTGTCTCAGCCTCCCAAAGGCTGGGATTCCAAGCGTGCGCCACCACACCCGGCTATAATAATGTTATTTTAAATAGTATTGTATATTATATATTTTATATATTATATCATTATAAGTTTGGAATACATATGCACTTTTTAAAAATACCACACTAGCCGGGCGTGGTGGCGCACACTTGTAATCCCCACGCTTGGGAGGCGGAGACAGGAGGATCACGCAGGTCTGAAGCTTAGGAGACCCTGTTTCCAAATAAAAATGTAAAAATAGGTCTAGGAGTGTAGCCCGGAGGTAGAAGGGCTTCCAGGAACCCTAGTACCACCAAAAAAAACACAAAAAAAACAACAACAACAAAAAAAAACTACCACACTAAGCAAGATCTTTTAAGTACTGCGATTTCGCAGGACAGACGATCAGAAGCCCTCTCCCGAGGTCCTACTGCGTGGGAGCCCTTGGGATGTGATCCGGTTGCAAGACACAGAGGTCACCACACCTCTGTGGTCACTGCCTGCAGTAAAAAGTGGGAGGACCCCACGCTGACAGGTGGGGACACTGAGGAAATTAAGCACCGAAGGACTGAGCTATTGTTCCATTGGGAATGCTCTCCAGACTGGGCTGGTGTTCAGTGCACCCCCAGCAAAGTCCCAACAGCAGCGCCCTCTATTCAGAAATGGAAACTGCAAGGGAACCTAAGGAATAGAATAGTCTTGAGCCGGGCGTGGTGGGCACGCTTGTGATCCCAGCATTGGGGAGGCTGAGACAGGAGGACCGCGGTTCGCGGACAGCCTCAGCTACTTAGTGAGGCCCTCTGCAACTCAGTGAGACCCGGTTTCAAAATAAAGAATAAAAAAAAAAATAGGGCAGGGGGTGTAGCTCAGAGGGAGAATGCCCTTGGGTTCCATCCCCAGACCCGTAAAAAAAAAAAGGGGGGGGCCTATAAAATGATGAATGGATTAGAATTAAGAATGCAGGAATAAAACGATGAGTCCATAGTCAACTGACTTTCAGTATGGGTGCCAAGACCTTGTAATGGAGCAAGAAAAATCTCAAAGAAAGGGGGGAAAAAAAGAAAAATCTCAAAAGTATTGGGAAGAATGAAACTGGACACAAATATCCTAAACAAAAATTAACTCCGAATGGGTAACAAACTCAAATAGAAAAGCAAAAACTAAGCAATGAAACCCTTAGAAGAAAACACAGGCGGATAAACCTTCACGACCTTGGGTTTGGCAATGGTGTCTTAGACATGATGTTAAAGGGACACGCACCCACAGAAAATCACAGTGCGCTTCACCAGAATTGTTAAATTTTGTGCATCAAAGAAATTAGCAAGAAAGTGTAAAGAAGAACCACAGAATGGTAAAACACGGTGCAAATCATGGATCTCCTAAGGGCTCAGCATCTAGTCTCTAAACAACTCAGCACCTAGAAGACAAGTGGCCCAATTAAAAACTGAAAGGATCCAGAGAGACTTCTCTCTGACGAAGATGAAATGGCAACGGGCACATAAGAAGATGTGCTGTCTATTCAGGCGCTGGGGACAGTGCGTTAATATGCCACACCCACTATGCCCACTATCGCCCAAAATAGTAACCATATCTAGTGCTGGTGAGGCTACGGAGAGCCTGGAGCCCTTGTGTGTTGCTGATGGGACTGTAAAATGGTGCTACAGCCACAAAGAACAGTTTGGTAGTTTCGCGATAGGCTAAATATAAAACGACCGCAAGAACCAGCAATTCTACTCCTCGCTATTGACTCAAAAGAACTGAAAGCAGATGTTAAAACAAAAGCTTGTACATGAGTGTTCACAGGAGCGCTCTTTCACAGTAGCCAAATGGTAGAAACAACTCAAATGTCCAAAACTGGATGAGTGGGTAAACAAAAGGTGGGTATATCCATACAACGGAATACTACTCAGCCGTTAAAAGGAGCAAACTACTAATATATGCCAGAACATGAACGAATCTCGAAAACATACTGTGTGAAAGAAGGCAGACACACAACTTCATATACGGTATGATTCCATTGGCATGACATGACATGTCCAGAATGGGGAAACCCCCAGGGACAGAAAACAGGTGAGTGGTCATCAGAGGCTAAGGGCAGGCAGAAATGGGAATAACAGCTTAATGGATGTCACCCAGTCTCCTTTTGTTGAGATGAAAATGTTCTGGAACTAGATAGGACAATGGTTGGGTAACCTGGTCAATATATTAAATGTCACCAAACTAAACACAAACACACACATATACACATGGGTTTTAACCGGCTGGGGGAGGGAGGCAGGAGACTGAGGATGTCACAGATGCTGGGGATCCTGGGGGAAAATGGGGATCCCCAGGCAGAGCAGCCCTGCTTGAGAGATGGGAGAGTCTGAGAAGCGCTTCCTGGGAAGAGCAGCCAGGAGCCCACGGAGGCCTGGGGTTGGCATCTGTCACAAGTGCACAAGGTGAGCCGGTGCTTCCCTACTAGGTGCCAGGGACAATCTCAGCCGCTGGCACTTGCCCAGCTGCTTTGCCCCGTCCTGCACACGGGTGGCCCGGCGTGGGCATGAACACAGCTCTCGGCTGACAAGGCACCTGCCCACACACTACTTCTCGAGCGCTCGCCAGGAGGCAGGACTTAGCAAAAGCCACATCCGGCAGCTGCGATGCCCGGCAGCACGTGAATTCCCTGGGTTCTCTAGGGTCGGGTCCGGGGCCTCGTCTCCTGCTGGGGACCCTAGGGGCCACCGCTCTGCTGGGGCGCAGGGGACCGGGCACCTGCAGCAGGAGAGTCACCCACGATCCCCCTGAACACGAAGACAGCACTGTGGTCTTTGGCATGTCAAACGGATTTGGGTCCGAATCCCACTTTCACCCCTAGTTTCTGGGTGACTCCGGCGTCTTAACCTCTCTGGCCTTCATTCTCTGCTAACAAAACCACGACGGCAATGTCAGCCTTCAAAACGAGCCGTGCTCATGAAGCGCTGACCAGGCTGGGTCGACGGTGCTGGGTCGCTCCGTCTTGGCGCGTTCTCTCTCTTCTCTCTCTCTCTCTCTCTCTCTCTCTCTCTCTCTCTCTCTCTCTCTCTCTCTCTCTCTCTCTCTCTGTCCTGAGGGAGGAGGAGGGGGAATGAGCATTTCTGCTGAGTAATGCAGTACCAAAAAAAAAAAGAAAAACAAATCTTGGAAGAAGATGAATCGCAACACCTCCCAGCATTTGCAGCACTAAATATTTTAGTAACCCGCACAGAGACGAACCCACAGACACACGTGGCCTGAATTGACTCAACCCACTCATTT